>NW_016821592.1:1538880-1539694 GCF_001698545.2 Rhinopithecus bieti | reverse complement strand
CTATTGAGATAATCAAGTGATTTTTGTCATTGGTTCTCTTTATGTGATGGATTACGTTTATTGATTTGCATATGTTGATTGCATTCTAGGGATGAAACCGACTTGATCGTGGTGAATAAGCTTTTTGATCTGCTGCAGGATTCGGTATGCCAGTATATTATTGAGGATTTTTGCATTGATGTTCATCAGGGATAGTGGTCTAAAATTCTCTGTTTTTGTGGTTTCTCTGTCAGGCTTTGGTATAAGGATGATGCTGGCCTCATAAAATAAGTTAGGGAGTATTCCCTCTTTTTCTATTGATTGGAATCATTTCAGAATGAATGGTACCAGTTCCTCCTTTTACCTCTGGTAGAATTCGGCTGTGAATCCTTCTGGTCTTCGACTTTTTTTTGGTTGGTAGGCTATTAATTATTGTCTCAATTTCAGAGCCTGTTATTGATCAATTCAGGGATTCAACTTCTTCCTGGTTTAGTCTTCGGAGGGTGTATGTGTCCAGGAATTTATCCACTTCTCCTAGATTTTCTAGTTTGTTTGCGTATAGCTGTTTATAGTATTCTCTGATGGTAGTTTGTATTTCTATGGGATCAGTGGTGATATCCCCTTTATCAGTTTTTATTGCTTCTATTTCATTCTTCTCTCTTTTCTTCTTTATTAGTCTTGCTACTGGTTTATCAATTTTGCTGATCTTTTCAAAAAACCAGCTCCTGGATTCATTGATTTTTTGAAGGATTTTTGTGTCTCTATCTCCTTCAGTTCTGCTCTGATCTTAGTTATTTCTTGCCTTCTGCTAGCTTTTGAATGTGTTTGCTCTTGC
>NW_016821592.1:1460501-1537435 GCF_001698545.2 Rhinopithecus bieti | reverse complement strand
TTGGTGAATCTGACAGTTATGTGTCTTGGAGTTGCTCTTCTCGAGGGGTATCTTTATGGCGTTCTGTGTATTTCCTGAATTTGAATGTTGGCTTGCCTTGCTAGGTTGGGGAAATTCTCCTGGATAATATCCTGCAGAGTGTTTTCCAAGTTGGTTCCACTCTCCCCATCACTTTCAGGTACACCAGTCAGATGTAGATTTGGTCTTTTCACATAGTCCTATATTTCTTGGAGGATTTGTTCGTTTCTTTTCACTCTTTTTTCTCTAAACTCTTCTTCTCGCTTCATTTCATTCATTTGATTTGCAATCACTGATACCCTTTCTTCCAGTTGATCAAATCGGCTACTGAAGCTTGTGCATTTGTCATGTAGTTCTTGTGCCATGGTTTTCAGCTCCATCAGGTCATTTCAGGACTTTTCTGCACTGGTTATTCTAGTTAACCATTGGTCTAATCTTTTTTCAAGATTTTTAGCTTCTTTGTGCTGGGTTCGAACTTTCTCCTTTAGCTTGGAGAAGTTTGAAGCTAAAGGAGAACTTGATCATCTGATCAAGAACTTGATCTTGATCATCTGAAGAACTTGATCATCTGAAGCCTTCTCTCAACTCGTCAAAGTCATTCTCTGTACAGCTTTGTTCCATTGCTGGCGAGGAGCTGTGTTCCTTTGGAGGGGGAGAGGTGCTCTGATTTTTAGAATTTTCAGCTTTTCTGCTCTGTTTTTTTCCCCATCTTTGTGGTTTTATCTACCTTTGGTCTTTTATGATCATGACGTACAAATGGGGTTTTGGTGTGGATGTCCTTTCTGTTTGTTAGTTTTCCTTCTAACAGTCAAGACCCTCAGTTGCAAGTCTGTTGGGGTTTGCTGGAGGTCCACTCCAGACACTGTTTGCCTGGGTATCACCCGTGGAGACTGCAAAACAGCAAATATTGCAGAACAACAAATATTGCTGCCTGATCATTCCTCTGGAAGCTTCGTGCTAGAGGGGCACCTGCCTATATGAGGTATCTTTTGGCCCCTACTGGGAAGTGTCTCCCAGTTAGGCTACACAAGGGTCAGGGACCCACTTGAGGAGGCAGTCTGTCCATTCTCAGAGCTCAAACTCCATGTTGGGAGAACCACTACTCTCTTCAAAGCTGTCAGACAGGGATGTTTAAGTCTGTAGAAGTTGTCTGCTGCCTTTTGTCCAGCTATGCACTGACCACAGAGGTGGAGTCTATAGAGGTAGTAGGCCTGGCTGAGATGCGGTGGGCTCTGCCCAGTTCGAGCTTCCTGGCTGCTTTGCTTACCTACTCAAGCCTCAGCAATGGTGGATGCCCCTCCCCAGCCAGGCTGCTGCCTCGCAGTTCAATCTCAGACTGCTGCGCTAGCAGTGAGCAAGGCTCCGTGAGTGTGGGACCCTCCAAGCCAGGCATGGAAGAGAATCTCCTTGTCTGCCAGTTGCTAAGACCTTGGGAAAAGTGCAGTATTTGGGTGGGAGTGTCCCATTTTTCCAGTTACTTTCTGTCATGGCTTCCCTTGGCTAGGAAAGGGAAATCCCCTGACCCCTTGCTCTTCCCTGGTGAGACAATGCCCCACCCTGCTTCAGCTTGCCCTCCATGGGCTGCACCCACTATCCAACCAGTCCCAATGAGATGAACCAGGTACCTCAGTTGGATATGCAGAAACCACCCGTCTTCTGCATCAATCACACTGGAAGCTGCAGACCAGAGCTGTTCCTGTTTGGCCATCTTGGAACCGGTCTGAGTCTGTTTTAGCAAGATCAAGTACTTGGTAAGTTATTCTATAGTGCGAAGCAGTTTTCCTTTGGGAAAGAACTTATTTAGTTCTTTGTCCTTCCTTTCCTCTCTTTCTTCCTTATCACATAAAATTTATATAATTGCCTGCCATCTCATTTTTTTTTTTTTTTTTTTTAAGTTTGGGTAGTTCTGTCTAGGCATTCTATTTGCTCTGATGTACAGAGGGTTATTTCTTATTTTTTAAAACATTATCTATGACGATTTTGTTTGCTCCTCAGAGCTTTAGGTTGGTGCCTGAGTATCCTTGTGCTCTACCCATTCTTTTATAAACCAAGAGAATAGCAACAGAGGAAGAAAGCTCAGCTGGATTAGTTTATTTCCAGTCTTTGTTAAATAATTGAGCCCTGCTCATTTTCTGGAACTTTCTTGATGGTCCTGTGTCAAGACTTACTGGAGGGATATTTTCCTTTCTTGTGGAAATGTAGACTTGGCTCCTTAGACTGTACAGCTGTGGAGCTTTCTTTTCTTTTCTTTTTTTTTTAAAATTTTATTATTATTATACTTAAGTGCTAGGGTTACTGTGGGCATAACATGCCGGGTTTGTACATTGTAGTACTTGTGGGGCGCATGTTGGTGTACGCACGCGCATCACTCATCAGCACCCATGCAAACTCATCATTTAGCATCAGGTATAAATCCCAATGCAATCGCGCTCCCCACTCCGCAAACCCCCATTCCCATGGTAGGCCCGCGGTGGTGATGTTCCGCCTTCCCGAGTCGCAAGTGATTCTCATTGTTCATTCCACCGTATGGTGAGAACAATCGGCGTTGGTTTTCTGTTCTTTTCTGTTCTTGGATAGTTTGCTGAGAATGAGGTTTCCAGCTCCATCGCATCTGCCCCTACAAAGACACGAACTCATCCTTTTTTATGGCTGCATAGTATTCCATGGTGTATATGGTGGCGGCCAATTTTCTTAATCCAGTCTGTCACTGATGATTTGGGTTGATTCCAAGTCTTTTTTTCCTGCTATTTGAATAGTGCCGCTAAACATATAGCGTGGGCATGTGTCTTTATAACAGCATGATTTTTATAATGCGTTTGGGTATATACCAGTAATGGGATGGCTGGGTCATATGTACATCTAGTTCTACGATCCTTGAGGAATCGCCATACTGTTCCATAATGGTTGAACTGTTTACATTCCGCACGCAACAGTGTAACTAAATGTTCCTATTTTCTCCACATCCTCTCCAGCACCTGTTGTTTCGCTGACTTCTTTTTAATGATTGGCAATTCTTACTGGTGTGAGATGGTTCTCATTGCTGGTTTTGATTTGCATTTATCTGATGGGCGCAGTGATGATGAGGCAATTTTCATGTTGTCTTGTTGGCTGTATGAATGTCTTCTTTTGAGAAATGTCTGTTCATATCCTGGGAGAAAATTTTTGCAATCTACTCATCAGACAAAGGGCTAATATCCAGAACCTACAAAGAACTCAAACAAATTGAGTCCCTATTTCATTCTCTTTTCACCACCAGTATCTTCTCCCCCAATTTCTCATTTGGAAAGGAAAAAAGATAGTGACTCAGTTAATTTCTTTTGAGGTTTGAGTTCATCAATTCAGAAGTACAACTTCTGGGGGTTTGGGCACAAGTAAAAGCAAGGCTGGGCACCCTCTCTGTTTCATTTCACAGTCTTCAGTATCTTTCCTTATTTACCAGTTTTTGGAGTTTATGCATTAAGCAACCCCCCTTTTCTTGTTTTGTGGCTACTAGTGACTTCTCCTTTAGGTTTTAGGTTTTATAATTTAAAAAAATTCCCGTCTCTTCCATTTTGTTGGATACTGGAAAGGGAAATACTTTGACTCAGTTTTAATCTGCAATCTTAAAGTGAAGGCAGGATATGCCCACAAGTATATTCAAGAAATACAACAGATAATTTAATTGTAAATTCCATATCATAACCAGTTAAAAGGGAGGAAGTTGGAAGGAGAAATATAATGAGAATTTGAGAGACTACAATAAAAAAATCAAGAGAATAAAAGAATAACAGAGAAGAGAGTGAAATAATTTAAAAAGAGGAAAATTCA
The DNA here is from genome assembly GCF_001698545.2 of Rhinopithecus bieti. Lineage (NCBI taxonomy): Eukaryota > Metazoa > Chordata > Mammalia > Primates > Cercopithecidae > Rhinopithecus > Rhinopithecus bieti. The sequence goes on along the minus strand of NW_016821592.1, from coordinate 1,533,610 downwards.
GTTGGTTCTGATGATGCTTTGGTGGGTAATATTATCATTTTAGACTGAGGGCATTGGTGTTGGTAATGCATTATCACTATGCTTTGAAAATCTGGTAGGTTTTTCAACTTTTGAAAATGATCCTTCCTGTTCTGGGAAATAGTTTGGTTGTTTTATTCTAAAACTTTAAAGTTTGTTTGAAATAAAGTCTTATTTTCTATGTAACCTTGAAATCTTAACAGACGTTTGAAGCAATGACTTGGATTTTAAAATTTATTTTGTAATCTGAGATTCGTTGACCAATGTGCCAACTATTCTGAAAGTTCCTGCTCTCCTGTATCATAGACTGTAGCATTAGAGAGTACTAAGAAAGCAGTGAATAGCTAAACATTGGGAGGGAGGAAATGGTTAGGTTGGTAATGGAATCAGAATCAGGGAGAGAAGTGGGACCAGATACTGGGTGCAGGCAAAAGGTGGGGTTCGGGACCCAGATGGTTTGAAAATATCTACCAAGGGATTTTATGGAAACTGCACAAAGAAGAAAGTCAAGTGTCTAGGTAAAAGTCAGCGGCCAGTAGAGCCACAGAGTACACGAAAAATGTGGACTGAAAATTCGTGCCTGTTAAGGAGCAGTGAAACCTGAGATGGCTTGTTTTCTGTCAACTTTATTCTATCTTAACTATGGGAATTATCAACTGTGAGATAGAGAACCTGCAATAATAAGATATGATACTTCTGGCTGTGTGGATAGAGACAGAGAAACAGAGAGGGAAAGAGAGAGAAAGAGAATACACATCTTATTCCTTTGATGTCACCAAACTGTCTGACATATTTCCCTTCTCTGACATGGTAGGTGTGTCTCAAGATTACATTCATTTTGAATCAGCATTTATGAATATCTGATTTTTAAAATTTTCTTTTTGATTTTAGTGTTTGAGATTGAATTTAAAGCTATATTGTGGTAAAACTTACAAACAACCAATAAATTTTACTCATTTAAAAAATGCAATTTGATGAGTTTTGACAAACATGTATTCCTGTAAAACCAACATAATCAAGATACCAAGACATGGAACATTTCCACCTGCTTTGTAACTTATTTATTTTTCTACATCCTTCTCAATGTATTTTTTTTTTTAACTATTCCTAATATTGTGGTAACCAGATATGCCTGGGATTTGGAAAAAATGGAAAAACATGTTTGGCAATTTAAACATATTAATCACAGTTGTTTTCATGTTTGTGCCTGATAACTCTAATATCTCAATTAGTTTTGTCTTTTCCCTCTGGTTTTCAGACACTAGTCTGATCTTATGGTTTGTTTTGTAAGTTTCGATTGAGTCCAGACATTATATATGAAAAAAATAAAGTGACAAGTTGAACGTGGAGGCTCACAATAAGGTTTCCTTCCTCCAGTGGGGGTTTAGAACAGAAAGTGATCAACTTAATCCAGTTTGGCACCATTCTGATTTGAAGCAAGGCTTTGGTCTTACTAAGGGCCAATCTATTTCTAGTTTCACCTTTATTCCTAAGGTAAAGCCCTTTCTTTTCTGAAAGCCTGGGTTTATTGGTTTATCCAGGATCTTCCATCCTGGTGAGCTCTGAAGTTCTATTATTTGTCTCCCCATTCTTTTGAAATTCTGAAAGTGTTACTTACCTTCTCAATGTCTCTACCAATGCTTATAAAATGACAAATGCCTTGGGTGAAAAGCATCACTGATTGTCTGGTTCACCTCAACATTCTTCTCTTGTTTTTAAAATATTGGCCCTTAAGTCCTGGCTGCCTTGGTAGCTCTCTGATTACTTCAAACACACACACACACACACACACACACACACACACACACACACACACACACACACTTGAGCTGTTTTCTTATTTTGTATGTTCTTAATATGTGCTTCATTATTTCATTATCAATCCAGTTATCCAAACTAGGAATCTGGGTGTCATCTTTCATTCCTCCCTCATTGTCTGTATACAAGTAATCACCAAATTCTATTTTACCATCGAAATATTCCTCTAATCCCTCCCCTCCCCTATGTCTCTACTACTAGGTTACTAATTCAATTTGGAACTCAAAATTTACTTTCTTGGAGAAAAAAATTTCTAAACAATTGGTAAATTCTCAGGCAAGCCTACAAAAGTCATTACCTATTTGAAATGCTATCACAGCATGAGCCATAAACTCTCCCAACTCCAAGTTTTAAGGCTCTTAATCTCTGAGTCTCATATCTTTTCTCAATCTAGAACTCTAAGATCCAGCCCAAACATAAATACCATGAGCCAGTTGGATGAAAGAATAAAGGGAAAGAAAGGGATAGGAACTTAATGTAAACACCGGTAATATGAAGGAAAATCTGGCTGAGGAAGGGCAAAATAAAGCATGAGTACTCTAGCCTTCAGAAAGTGTTTTTGACTAGGGTTGTCAGATAAAATACATGTAACATTTGGGACATACTTATAATAAAAATTATTATTTATATGAAATGCAAATTTAACTGGGCATTCTTAATTCCGTTTGCTAGATCTGTCAATCTTATGCTAAGCTGAAAAAGCAGGATTAAGAAACTAAAGTGTGTAGAGAGTATATAGATAAGAATACAGATATAGATAGATAGTTGGCAAGTGAAGAATTTTTTTAATAAAGGAGCTTTATAGACTAATATGATGCACAGATATGACCAAAACTGAGTCTTCAGTTGCCACATTATAATTTTGAATGTATGGGGGCATCTTGGCATTTCTAAGAAACAATGCTGCAGGTGACATCAGCAAGATGGGAGAATGGGCGTAGTCAATGGATGAGTAGTCAACCTTCATCCCTCCCACAGAAACACTAATTTTGCCAACCACTCACAGGTGAGAGAACCTTTGTGGAGCTCAGAAGTTCAGCAGAGAGATCATAGCACCTTGTCTGGAGCAAAAAATAAAAAATAAGTAAATAAATCCAAGAATAGATGCATTAAAGAAGGTAAGAACAGTTTTACTTTGCCTGTGTCACCCTCCCCCAGTGTGGCACAGCTGAGTGCCAAGAGAGACCACTTCAGCCTGATTTCTTCCACAGGGGAAAGTGAGAACAGTGAGTGCCCAGTTTCCTCAGCTGTAGGATGCTGTAGAAGAGACCCACTTCTGCCTCACCCAGTTCAGAACCCTGAGGGAATCAGTATGGTAGAATAATCTGGGGTAGCTAGGAGCAGGGAAAAGGGGCAGAACTCACAGCAACCTAGGTATGGAATTCAGCAAAGAGCCACAGTTTCTATAAACTACCTCCCAAATTCCATCAAGAGGGCCAGCCACAAACTGCATAGAATGCATAATCCGCAGATCCCCTGACTAGCCCATGTGTGCTTCCAACCTTCTGCATGCCTTTTCCCCATGTGGCTGGCACCCTGAATACACCCCCATGGATAGCATGTACAAGCTTCTGCAGATTGTGCATGAGAACACGAAGATAACTAACTTGATTCAGGATTGGAAAGAGGTGATTAATCTTGAATTTTTCAAGGCACTTCCTAGGGAAGATAAACAGGAGGCTTACATTGCACCTGGCCTGACTTTTGCAAGACCAAGAGAAGGAATATGCTGTAATTTGAATGAAAATTTAAAATTTAAAATTTATGTTGAAGCTGAATCCTCAATGCAATAGTACTAAGAAGTCTGACCTTTGGGAGGTAATTAAGTAATGAGGACTCTTCTCACTTGAATGGGATGAGAACTCATAAAAGAGGTCAAGGTTTATGGGAGTTCTCTTTTGCCCTTCCATCCCTTCTGCCAGGTGAGACTTCTCCTATGAAGAATGCAGCAAGAAAATACCATCCTGAAGCAGAGAGCAGCTTTCATCAGGCATCAATCCTTCTGGAGCCTTGATCTTGGACCTCCCAGCTCCAAAATCATAAGAAATAAATTTTTATTGCTTATAAATTACACAGTCTCAGGTATTTTGTTATAGCACTGCTGAATAAGACAACATATTAATATAATCTGGAGACTTTTCTACCCCACTCAAGAGGGAACAAGGGAAGTGGAGCATATGCATCTATAGAAAAGTTCTGAGAGACCACCAGAATCCCTATTTAAGTTGACTAGTGAAAGTCTTTCTCTTTTGAAGTTAGTAAAGACTGGAAGAGATAATTACTTTTTCAAATGTGAAGATAGTAGCGAAAGACTTCAAAGAATGCAAAAAATCAAGGAAACATGACTTCACTAAAAGAACACAATAATATATCAGTAACCATCCCAAAGAAATAGAGATCTATAAATTGCCTGATGAAGGATTCAAAATAATTGTTCTAAGGAAACCCAGCAAACTACAAGAGAAAACAGACGACTCAATGAACTCAGAAAAAATACATGAACAAAATTGGAAGTTCGATAAAGTGACAGAAATTATTAAAAAGATGCAAGTGGAAATTCTGGAACCGAATAATATAATTAAATGAAAAATTCAATAGAGAGCTTCAGCAACAGACTTAAGCAGAAGAAAAAAAATCTGTGAGCCCAGACAGATTAGATAAAATTATCCAGTTAAAGGAGAAAAAATAACAGTAAAGAGTGAAGCTGATTAGATTTATCGGACATCATCAAGTACATGAATTAATATATACATTATGAAAGAGAAATAGAAAAAGGGGACAAAAACTTAAAGAAATAATGGCTGAAAACTTCCCAAATCTTCAGAGGAATATTAACATCTTGGTTCATGAAGCTCAAAAATCCCCAAACAGGAAAACCCAAAGAAGATTATAATGAGGCACATCACATTATAATAAAATTATCAAAAGTCAAAGCCAGAATTTTGAAGTCAGCAAGAGAGAAGCAGATTGTAATATTCAAGGGAAACTCCACAAGGCTATGAGTAGATATCTTGGCAGAAAGCCTGCAGGCCAGGAGAGAGTAGGATGAAATATTCAAAATGCTAAAGGAGAAAAAAAAAAAACCCTGCCAATCAAGAATACTATACCCGGCAAACCTGTCCTTCAGATCTGAAGGAGAGATAGACTTTCCCAAGCAAACAAAACTGGGCTTCCTCAGCTTTGCTACTACACTTGCCTCACAAGAAATGCTAAAAGGAGTTCTTTAAGCTTAAAGAAAAGGATGCTAATTAGTAACACAAAAACATATAAAAGTGTTAATATGTTTACTCACTGGTAAAAGTAAGTTTATAGTCAAATTTAGAATGCTGTAAGATTGCAATGGTGGTACTTAAATCACTTTCCTAATATAAAAGTTAGAAGACAAAGTATTGAAAATGCAGTTGACCTATTGTCCAAAGAAATTGCTCTGTAAAGAGTAAGTGCCTCCTTATATTCAAACAAAATAAAACAAAATCTTAGCAGTTCAGAAATATAGTCTGATAGAATAGAAAGTCTTAGACAGGGAGGCCTGGTTCTGTCTTTTTTCTCTACTCTTTTCCTATATTGGATGAGTTCTTTAACATTCCTGGTCGGTTTTCCCATCCATAAAAGAAAGGAAAACATGCAGAAGATGGGTACATTTTGGGGTCTTGTTAAAATGCAGGCTCTGACTCAGAAGGTCTGGGGTGTGTCCCAGATTCTACATTGCCAATAAACTCCTAGGTGATGCTGGTCCATACTTAGGTTAATACTAGTACATATTAATCCCATTACTAAAGGAGGTTGATCATATACAAATCATGAGATCAATAATTCTGGCTGATAAAAAATTCTGGACAGGGAAAGGTTTATTCAGTCAATAAAGGCAATATTAAAAAATGCAGTTGACCTTTGGAGAATGCAGAGGTTAAGGGGACTAAGTCTTCCCCATGTTGTCAAAATTTGCATATAATTTTGACTCCCCCAAAACTTAACTACTAATAGCCTACTGTTGACTGAGAGCTTTACTGATAACATAAACAATTGATTAACACATATTTTATATTTTATGTGTATTATAAACTGCATTCTTACAATAGAGTAAGCTAGAAAAAAGAAAATGTTAATAAGAAAATCATAAGAAACTATATACTATTCATTAAGTAAAAGTGTATCAGCATAAATGTCTTTTCATCCTTGTTGTCTTCATGTTGAGTAGCCTAAGGAGGGGGAGGAAGAAGAGAGGTTGGTCTTGGTGTCTTAGAGGTGGTAGAGTAGAAAGAGGTGGAAGAGGCAGGCACACTTGGTGTTACTTTTATTGAAAAAAAATCCTCATCTAAGTAGACCTATGCAGTTCAAATTTGTGTTGTTCAAGGGGCAATTTTAACTATATAGCTATAATAGGTTAATAGATACACAATATAAAAAGATGGAAATTGTGACATCACTAACATAAAATAGGTGGGGTGGAGAAGTAAAAGTGTAGAGGTTTTGAATGCATTTGGAGTTTAACTTATCAGCTTAAAATAGACTGTTAAAACTGTAAGATGTTTTATGTAAGCTTCATGGTAACCCCCGCCCCCCCCAACCCACACACACAGGCTCTAATATATACACAAAAGACAGAGAAAAAGGAATTAAAGCATACTTCTACAAAGTATAATCAAAACAAAAAGGAAGAAAGCAAGAGAATAAATAATTGAAGGAAAACAAAGAAATAATTAACTAAATGACCTTAGTAAGTCTTGTCTATCAATAATTATTTTAAATGTAAACAAATTAAATTCTTCAATCAAAAGACATAGAGTGGCTACATAGATTTTTTTTTTTTTTTAAAATCCAAGAATATGCTACCTACAAGAAACTCACTTTAGCTTTAAGAACACACATAGGCTGAAAATGAAGGAATGGAAAAAGGTATTTCATGCAAAAGAGAGTAGGGGTGACTGTACTTACATCAGTCAAAGTAGACTTAAATCATAACTGTCATAAGAGACAAACAAGGTTATTATTTAATATATAGTGATCAAAGGGTCAACTTATCAAGTGACTATAACAGTTGTAAATATATATGCACCCAACATCAGAGCACGTAAGTACATAAAGCAAACATTAACAGAACTGAAAGGTGATATAGACAGCAATGTAATAATAGTAAGGGATTTCAATGCTCCATTTTCAACAGTGGATAGATCATTCAGACAGAAAATCGACAAGGAAAGAGTAAACTTAAATAATACCATAGACCAAATGGATGTATATAGAACTTTCTGTTTAATAGCAGCAGAACATAACAAACATATACAGACCATTCTATTGAACATTCTTCTCAAGAATACATGGGACATTCTCTAAGAGTCTCTAAGAGAATGCTGAGCCACAAAACAAGTCTTAGCAAATCTGAGAAGACAGAAATCATATCAAGTATCTTTCCTGAATACAATGATATGAAACTACAAATAACAGGAGGAAAATTGTAAAATTCACAAATATGTGGAATTTGAGTGACACCCTTCTGAAAAACCAATGGGTCAAAAAAGAACATGACAATACAACATAGTAAAACTTATGAGATTCAGCAAAAGCAGTTCCAAAAGGAATGTTTATAATGATAAACACCTATTTTAAGAAAAAAGAAAGATCTCAGATAAACAACTTTAATGTTATACCTCAAGAAACTGGAAAAAAGCAAAAGAACAAAGTAAGCTAAAATGTAGCAGAAGGAAAGAGGTAAAGATTAGAGCATAAATAAATGAAGTAGAGACTAGAAAACAACGACAACAACAAAAAAGCTGGTTTTTTAAAAGATAAAATTTAAAAACCTTTAGCTATACTAACCAAGAAAAAAAGAGAGAAGACTTGAATAAGTAAAATTATAAGTGAAAGAGATATTACAACTGATACCACAGATATACAGAGGATCATAAGAAATGATTAGCAACAATTATAAACCAACAAATTGGATAATTTAAATAGTAAATTTTAAAACATATGACTTACCAAGACTGAATCATTAAGAAATAGAAAATCTGAACAGGCCAATAATGAGCGAGGATATTGAATCAGTAATTTAAAAAAAGTCTCCCAACAAAAGAAAGCACAGGACCAGATGGCTTCACAGATGAATTCTACCAAACATTTAAAGAAGAATTAAAACTAAGCCTTCTCAAACTCTTCACAAAATTGAAGAAGAGGAAACACTTCCAAACTCATTTTACAAGGCCAGCATTACTCTGATACCAAAGCCAGAAAAGGATGCTACAAGAAACAAAAATTACAGGCCAATATCCCAGATGAACATAGATGCAAAAAGTCTCAACAAAATTTGAGCAAACCAAATTCAGCAGCATATTAAAAGCATACATACCATGATCAAGTGAGATTTATTCCTGGAATGCAAGGTTGGTCCAACATGCAAAATCAATCAATGTAATATAACACATTAACAGAATGAAGAATGAAAATCATATGATCATCTCAATAAATGCAGAAAAAGCATTTGACAAAATCCAACATCATTTCATGATAAAAATTCAACAAATTAGGCATAGAAGGAATGTACTTCAGCATAATAAAGGCCATGTATGACAAGCCCACAGCTAAAATAATATGGATTAAAATCAACATGGATTAAAGACTTAAATATAAGACCTGAAACCATGAAACTACTAGAAGAAAATATAGGACCAAAGCTTCTTGACATTGGTCTGGGCAATAATTTTTTTTATATGACCCCAAATGCACAGGCAACAAAACCAAAAATAGACAAATGGGATTGCATCAAACTAAAAAGCTTCTGCACAGCAAAGGACACAATCAACAGAGTGAAGAGACAGTCAATCTATGCAATGGTAGAAAACATTTGCAAACCACATATCTGGTAAAGCCTTAATATTCAAAATATATAAGAAACGCAAACAAGTCAATAGTAAAAAAAAACCCAAAAAACCTAGATAACTTGATTTTAAAAATGGGCAAAAGACCTTAACAGACATTTCTCATCCAAAGAAGACAAGCCAAGAGATGGAAACAACCTATGTGTTTGTCAATGATAAATTGATAAAGTATGGTATGTGTATATAAATATATATATCCCATACTTTATATGGTGTGTGTGTGTATACATACACACACACATATATATGTATACACACGCACATATAAAATGGAATATAATTCAACCTTTAAAAAGAAGGAAATCCTGCCATTTGCTAAAACATGGATGAATCTGTAGGATATTATGCTAAGTGAAATTAGCCAGACACAGAAGGACAAATACTGTATGATCTCACTTATATGTGGAATTTTTAAAAGTTGAACTAAGAAAAGCAGAGAGTAGAATGGTGGTCCTCAGGGTGTAAAGACAATGGCTGCATCGCAGTCAGGTATAGGCCGAGGTACACATCTGGCACAGCATGACACAGTGGGATTGGAGTGCAGACACGCAACCCCATGCCTTATATAATCATAGCTATGTAGCCATAACATATGTAGCTCCATGCATTATATAATCATAGCTATGTAGTTCATCACCTGGCTCTGAGCCACTGTTGTCTCTGAGGTACATAAATGCAGCAGTGTCAGCGAGCTGCTAAATAAAGCCACGTCTCACCTATCTGTGGTCTCTCGAGTGTTCTTTCAGATACCTGCTACCCCAGCGACACCCCTCGGACCTCATCTTGGACTGAAACCTAACACAGGGGCTTTGGGGGTGGTGGTAGGGAGATGCTAGTCAAAGGGTACACAGTTTCAGTTTTGCAGGATGAATAAGTTCTGGAGATGCGATGTGCAGCATGGTTACTATAGTTAATGGTGTATTGTATACTTGAAATTTTCTAAGACAGTAGATCTTAAGTGTTCCCACTAGAAAAATGAAAAGGTAACTACATGAGGTGATAAACAAATTAATTAGATTGTGGTAATTATTTCACAACATATACATGTATCAAAACATCATGATGAATACTTTAACTATATACAATTTTTTTTGGCCAGTTATACCTCAATAAAGCTGAGGGGAGAAAAGAGTAAGCCGCCATCTATTAAATTTTCTCCCAAGTAATCGGTTGCAGGTTTGTGCTAGGAAGATACATCACTGTGAGTTCAAAAATCATGCAAGTGAATTGAACTCCGTTAGCATAATCTGATGAGTAAAATCCATTTTATTGTATTAAGAAACGTTTGTGAAGACTGATGAATGAATAACTTGGACTAGGTTTTCCCTAGCAAATGAAACTATCACCTGAATTGTTCTCTTAGTGTTGTCCCTGTCAGTTTTTGTAACAGAGAGCTCGTCAAACAGCTGAGTGATGTCTGAAAGTGTCATCACTCACCTCAGCTTTATAGACAGTGGAATTAACACAGGAACTCAGAGGGGAAGTGATCAGACCTTAGAGTGAGAACAAAGCAATGTCTTGAAAGATGCTTCTGCCACTGTCAGGGGCTGTAGAATCTTTTAAAGGCTCCAGCCTTAATTTATGAGTGAGTGCAAATCAGATATTGTTTTTAAGTGCCCTTTCAAGAAAACTTGCCAGGAATTCCTTCATAAAATAGAGAATCCTTTTGTAAAGCGAACCACTCCAAAGTTGGGAGAAGGCAATGACAGAGAATTTCAACAGTCTGCCAAAATCAAGTTATTATCTAAATAACTTGGCCCTTTAGCAAGAAGACTAACTTGTTTTAAAAAAAAAAAAATCTGTGGCCCTAATTAGAAACATTTACTAGAAGTCAGCTGGTCTCATGGCAGCAGCTAATTTCTGGCCTGGTTTAACTTTGTCATCACACTTTAGGAGGATAACTGAAGATCCCTGAGGATCCTGGAAATTGATCATCAGCAAACTGATGGCTTCTAAAAGTGAAAGAGTTGAGAGCAGTGATATTCCAATGGTTGCTGTACATTACAATCACTTGTAAAAATTTTAGAAATATGATGTACAGGGACTTTTAAGGGCCATACCAATTAAAACAGAATACCTGAGGCTAGGACCCCGAGCAGCGGATCTGAAAATCCCCCAGGTGATTCCAATGTGCAGCCAAGATTGAGAACCAGCGGCTTTAAGCAGAGCAGGGATTCTCATCCTAGCTACACGTTAGCATCACCTGGAGAAAATTCAAACAACTACTGATGACCAGGATTCTCTAAGAACAATGCAGGTAGAGTGTGCAAAGGCCCAGCAGGTGTTCAACTAATGGCTTAGGGAGCATAGGCAGTAGTTCTCAAAATGTGGTTCCAGAACCAGCAGCATCATCATCACCTGGGACCTTGTTGGCAATGCAAATTCTCAGTCCCCGACCCTACACCTCCTGAACCAGAATCTCTAGGGATGGGGCCCCAGCTTCTGCATTTTAACAAGACTTCCAGGGGATTCTGGTACAGGCTGAAGTTATATAACCACTAGGATAGTGAATAAGAACATGTCCCTGGAACTAGACTGCCTGGGTTCAAATCTTGCCTCTGGTACTTGCAGAGTAACATGGGCAACTAAACTTTGCTGGGCGTCAATGTCTCCTTCTGCCAAATGGGGATAATAATGGTTGTCCCCACAGAAGGTTGTTAAAAGGTGCAAAAGAGTGATATGTGAACAGGGCCTGGTATATGGGAAACACTACATAGTGCTGGTTAAGTAAGCATGTTGATGTGCTTTTGTTCTAAAGAGATGTGAGTCTTGAATGATATTCAGGTGTTTTTACTGCAGCAGACACTTGAAGAAGAATCTTTCTTGTGATCTCCTGGCTGGTACCCTGAAGTCCTGTTATGCCAATGGACCAGCAACCCTTGCAGGCAGGAATTTCTACTAGAAAGACTATCCTTTCTGCAGGCAAATTTCTGGAAGGATACTATTTTATGGGGAAAAATATAAATAACTGTAAGTAATTTCACAGTTTGTAGGGCTTGTCTCCTATTGATAATTTCTTACGTGTTTACTCCTGGTGGAAATGTGGAGGTGGCTAAGTCAGGTCATAGGAAAAGGCAGGCCAGCTGTGTTTCAGTGGCTTTCAGAGAAGCTGGAGGGACATAGTCTCTTCTCAGCAGCAGCTGAATCCCAGTGTTAGCAGACGGAGCCTTGTTTCATGAAAGTGCATTCCCAGGGATTCCCTTGAAGAATGTGAGAGACCAGCTGGAATGAAACTGGATGTTTTAGGGTCCTGAAGGAAATGTAAATCCAGCAGCTTATTCTCAAGATGTGGCTCCAGAACCAGCGGCATTGATTCTTCTAAAGAGTTGAGAGTGCATTTTAGCTGTGATATCTTTGTACTCTTAAGAAATCCTCCTCAAGAAGACAAAACTTGGCCAAGAGCATTCAGTTGTCTTCCAGAAGGCTCCCTTCAGTACTGATACTCTTCCTGGATGCTCCCAATTAATCTATTGAAAGAATGACTCGTGATGGCAGCCCCTCACCTGACAAACTGGGATTTTCCCCAGAGATCATTTGTAATGTTTTTCCTGAATCTTAGTTGTGTTTCCCTATTAGCAATGTTATATATTTCTTTATCACAAATACTAAGTACCGCCTGTAGAACCTAATCTCCATTTATAGCATGGAACACGCAGCCCATCATGTATCATTGCCCTGGCCTTCAGCCTGTGAATATTTTAATAAAAATCACTCTTTCCTCCTTAAGGAGAAGGACCATGTTCTTTAAAAGTTTAACACACAGTTCTTAATAATTGGTCGCTTTACTTGATATTTCTGATGTTTCTCTGTTTATCTTGGATGCCCAGAAGCTCAGACTTAAGCGTCTACTTACAGTAACAACCTTGTTGCGGATACAGTTAATTCTACCTATCTTTTATGTGGTTCCCATTGTCTTTATTTATTATCTTTATTTAAACCTTTAAAAGAGTATAGGATATCAATTTATGAAAAGAAAAGTTTTTTTACTTCAATTGAAATCCCTGTTTTGTACCAAACTATATTTAATGCCCCATATAGTTCTAAAACTCTGCATGATTTAAAGCAGAGGTTCTTATTCTGGCATATGTGTGTGTGTGTATGTGTGTGTTTGTATGTACATACTTCAACGGAGGCTATAATTTGTATATATAATTTATATGTATATATACACATATATATGCACACACACAGACACACACATGTAATACTTTATAACATATATTAAATATATATGTATATACATACACACACATATATATACACATTGTGTGTGTGTTTGAGTGTGTGCACTTTTGGAGAGAGAGCATATCTAACTTTTATTAGTTTATCCAAAGAATTTATGACCCTTCTCTTGCCCCACCCCCAGACCCAAAGTTAAAAATTACTGGTTTAAGGGGACCTGGAAGTAAATATCCAGGAATAGGAATGCACACAGCTCTGCCTTCAATTCTTCCTCCCCAGTCAGTAAACATCATTGTCATTCATTTTTTGGCCTCTTTTAGGAATTGTTCTTCTGACCAAGCAAGTAGATGAATTGCCATAAGTGGAGCCAGTTCAAAGCAAGGCACAACTCGCTGGTTTTAGATGCCAAAGAAGTCCCACAGTTCAATTATCACCTGGGGGAGGTCAGAGCTCGGCAGGTGAATCTTGCTTCTGAATGAAGCTGAGGCAGAGGGAGCCGATTTGCCTCACCCTTTTCCTCACTGGTTTCCCCCAGGGAGGCCTGGGTGACAGGCAGGGCGCAGCTCCTAGGCACAAAGATGCCTACTGATTGTGCTGGGCCAGGCTGTGTGTAGGAGTTGCTGGGGCAGCAGGATGCTGGGCTAGAGGCAGCAGTGGGCACCCATAACACTCAGGGAGCTGGATGTCAAGCCACAGAAATGAAATCTACCAGAGTATCATGAGTCACAGCTGCAGCATGTTCTGAGTCCATGCACAGTGCTGTTGCCAGGAGACCCAAGACAGTGTTTTCCAAAGATGCTTAGTAGTAGCGAGTCTCCTGAGCTGGCTAAGGAGAGGCACAGAGCACACGCACCATCACTTTCCTCCTCCTCTCCAACCGGAGAAGTACAGCAATGATCTGCTTAATAGTAAGACATGTGGCAGCAACAAGTGCACACTAAGTCACTATTCCTCTTGTTTCCCTGTAAGAGGAACTTGGCAGTGTTACATTTCTGTCTCCTCATTCCCTCCTCTCCAGAGGAGGAGTGACTTCCCTGATTGGGGATCTTGGGAGCGATGCTTGAGAATGTGGGCTCAGTCTCCTCCTCTGCCCTCGAGCTTTGGGAACAGCCTGTCTCAGAGGCCATGTATTCTGGTCTCTTTGATTCCTTTGTATTATAGTTTTCCCTGACAGGACTCCTTCATAGGAGACTTCTGGCTGTCCAGTGCTGCTGTGGATACTCTCAATTTTGGGATATAATGCTGGCATGCTCATTTGGTCCTCATATCTAAGTCACACTCTCCAATAGCTTTATCAGTAATAATGCTGATGTTTTGATCTCCACTTCTTTCTGTTGGTTCTGAACATAGGCCAGTAAGGCAGGAATGCTTTGTGTGGGTCTTCTAAAATTCCAACAATTTCTTCTGAAGAAAGGGCTCTCCTAGTTTGAAAAATCTTAAGACAATCTGATCTCAGGCCCTGTGGCTGGTGAACAATATTTAGGGTCATAAGAGCTCGTTGACATCAGTAGGTAAGAGATCTTGGAGAAATGAGGCGACAGAAGTGGAGCAGACAAGGAAGGGGTCACCCTACCCCAGCAGTCACAGAAGTCACCAAACTTCACCAACCTGATCTTCCAGCTTGAGTGGCCTCTCCATGTCCTCTCTCCCCGGCCAGATCTGATTCAGAGAGATGCTAACCAGAGAGTGCTTGGGCCAATGAACTGATATACTGAACAAGTAGAGTTTAATCTGGTATGATCATGAAGTCATGTTTTTCTCATCACCGCTCCAGCAGATGCCATCTTGGCTCCTTTCTGCTGACTCTTGCCTTTGGATGAAAGCTCACAAAGACATCCTCTTTTTGGTTATTCTTACATAATAATGAAAAAGTCCTCTAGATACATCTAGCCACGAAAAAATATATATCTTATTTGTAATAAAATGTCCAGGCCTATATAATAGTAACATTTAGACTAGAAGCCCTGCTGTCCTCTGTGCAGGCTGCTTTCTCCTAGAAACTTATATGAAGTTGGGGAGGGGAGGCATACCTACTTTCTATATTTCTATGGAGCACATTTACCATTCTCCTTTACTTACTAGGTTGTCTTAGCTGACCCAGGGCTGAGGCAGGGGAACAAGAAGAGACAGGGAAAGTTCTTGCTTGATGGTCTCGTGCTGGTCTCCTCTGGCTATTGGTCCTTAAGAGATTCTTTTGCTGGGTCCCACTAACTACAGCTTCTAACCTTTTCTGCTGAGATCACTAGACTATTTCCAGAAGGTACTCCTGGGTGGGGTCACCTTTTAAATGACCCAAGTTGACGATCCTACTATGAGTTACACATCTTGGAGTCACATACCAGTGGCCTCACATTTAAATCAGAGGAGACTTCAGCTAACATCCTCTTGCAACTAGTGGCAAAGTGTTGGTGGCCTGGGTGTGGCTGGCTGCTAGAGTGTGGAGCTGGCAGAGGTTTTGCTGGTGAGATGCTGCCAGGGGCTTGGAGGAGGAAGTGGGTGGAAATGTGGGCCTTGCCCTCTCTCAGCTTGTGACAGCCTCTCTTTCCTACTCCTGTTCCTTGCTGTTGGCTGCCCACTTTTCCCTTGCATCTCTCAGCCCTTGCCTTCTTCTTTGCAGTCACGACATCCACATCATCTTTTCCTTTTTTTTGTAGGATTTTTGGCTTCTTGGTGGTACCAGCCTTTCTGTTATCTTTGTTCTAATCCAGCCACATCTTCCCCTTTCACTTGCTAGACAGAATATTCTGGGTGACTTTGAATTGAGCAGAGGTTGCCTTGGCAATCTGTATACCCAGGGGTATTGATTGGTACTTCAGGAAGTTCATGTGAGCTGACATGCAGACATAAGAAAGGGTCTGCTGGGCAGAAGGAGCCAGGGCAGGACAGAAGCTACCAAGAGGATGGGAGAAGGGAGGAGCTGCCTTAGAGAAACACAGGGTCTGCCTGCCAGGAGTCCACAGGGTTCAGCAAATGGCCCAATTGTGATAGACAAGAATTACACAGAGGGAGTGAGTTCTAAAGCATTTAAACATTCCAAGCAAAACAATAAGGGCTGTGAATATCGATTCAATAATCCTTCCTGTTCTAGGATTCTGGGAAAACCCATTTTACGAATTCCCTAAAAAAGTTTCCAAATCACTCAGAGAATAGTGTCTTTGCCTGAAAAACATCCAGTCATTCTTTATCAGCAGGCTTGTACTGCCAGCAGTGGTAACACTGTGCTTCCCCCTAAAGATGTGCAAGATTATGAGCCATGGAACAGATGTTTGAGGTTTATGACTACCTCTGCTTAAGCCTGATTTCTTAAACAAGTACTATCTTTCAGGTGCCTTCTAATATGCACTGATGGCATTTACTGGAGGCCTCTTTCTTAATACAGTCTCTTAATTTCCCTTCCTTTTGACTATGTGGTTCCAGGAATGCTTAGATTTTAGTAAAATCCTGGCCTTTGATTAGGGCTGAAACTCTGCCTACTTCCCTAATGGTACATGGCAAATTAAATATCCCCAAACTTGGGTTTTGATGTGTTTGCTTTGATGAACTTTTCTCATTATAGGTTGATATGGTTAGGCTTTGTGTCCCCACCCAAACTCATCTTAAATTGTAATCCCCATAAGCCCCATGTGTCAAGGGAGAGACCAGGTGAAAGTAATTGAATCATGGGGGTGGTTTTCCCCATGCTGTTCTCGTGATGGTGAGTGACTTCTCACGAGATCTGATGGTTTTATAAGGGACTCTTTGTCCTTTGCGAGGCACTTCGCCTTCTTGCCACCTTGTGAAGAGGGTCTCTTGCTTTCCCTTTGCCTTCTACCATAATTGTAAGCTTCCTGAGGCCTCACCAGCATGCTGAACTGTGAGTCAATTAAACCTCTTTCCTTTATAAAATTTCCCAGTCTCGGGCGGCTCTTTACAGCAGTGTGAGAACAGAGTAATACGTGCTTCGAAGGGCAATTCATGTCCTTTCTCTCCTGGGCTGGATTTCTGGAGCTAAAATCAGGTTTGCGGGAGTTAGTATTACTTCTTTACCGTGGAAAAGAAAAACAAGGACGGGTGGTTGCATAAAGGCTCCAGTGATTGAATTGAAAGCACCTGTGAAAACTCAGTCACTATTTTCTTTAAAGGAAAGGAGTGTACACAATCATGGTTGTTTAAATTAGCTACCATAGCAGAAATGACCTGAATATCCGTGATTGGCTTCAGCTGCTCAGCGTGTCCTTCAGGTCGAAAAGTTGGGCCGTGGCCTCTGCCAACTTGTTATTAACAAGATATCCTAATATTTTGAACAACATTGCTATGCTTCTATTTCTACCGTAATGAAAACAATGATACCACTTATACTTTTTAAGCACTAGCCATGCATCCAGCACAGAACTAAATATTTATACGGAATATCTTGATTAAACTCCTCACAATAACCCCATATGAAGTAGCTGCTATTTTCATGAATAGATGATAAAAGAGGCTTAGAGAGAATCTGCCCACAGTCATATAGTTTGTAATTGAGTCAACCCATGGCTGTTGTGACTCCATAGTCCATGCTCTTACTTAGTATTGACTGCCTGTCTTCATCGGTTGAGTAGAAGGTAACTTCTAAGTTTGTGCGTGCGTGCGTGCGTGCGTGCGTGCGTGCGTGCGTGGGTGGGTGGCAGAGGTTGTGTTCCCCCTTCCCAGGTGTTTGTTATCACAATGATTTCACAATTCCATGGGCTGTTCCTGTGCTCTCTGTGGTGTTGACTGCATCAGTGGGAGCTTAGCACCTGAGTTCTCCTCCAGGTGTCCTCTCTCTGTGAATGGTGTCTCATCCTCCAGGGCATCTCCACATGGCTTGTCTCCAGCAGAACAGCCTAGTCTTGCTCACAACATGGCAACTGGGATCCAAGAGGGAGCTTCCCAAGAAAACAAACTCCTTTTCCGATTGCTTATATTAAGCCTAGCTTGCTAAAGTCTCATCAGCCAAATCAAGTCACATGATCAAGCCCAGATTCAATGCAAGAAAGAACTTTATGAGGGAGTAAATATCAGGAAGTGTCATTCATTGGGAAAGCCACAATAGAAACTCTACCTCATTAGTAATAATAGTAATGATAGCTTTCATTTATTGAGCACTTACCATGTGCTAGTCAGTGTGTTCAAGGCTTTACAAAATTATTTTAATCATCATAGTAACCCAACCTATCAGCTTGGTTTTATTACCGTGTTATAGGAAAGGAAAATGAAGCTCAGACTATCTAACCTAATAAAATGACAAGAGTGAATTCAAACGCTGATCATTCTAAGTTCCTGATCCAAGAGATAGAAACATGGTATACAGAAAATGAAAAAAATGTATTTTTCATGTAATGATAGCCCTTGGAATTTATAAGGACAAAAATAAAGGTACTAGTCAATGACTTTCATGCTGACTGGATAACATGTTTGGGGGCCTTCCTGCCTCAAGACTGACTCTCTTGTATTTGCAGCCAGCCTTTCTAATTCTGGTATTTTGAATGGGGAACAGTCAGTAAACAAAATTGGGTATAATTAGGCTAATCAAAATGTGAAAGAATATAATGTGACTTTTCTTTTAATCAGCCTCTTGTTTTAATCTTTGGCAAAATGAGCTGGTCTTTCCTCTGGCTGTGTTTTCAAAAAGTTCTGCTCCAAACCATTTGGGAAGCAGTGAGTTGGAGAAAGAACGAAGGGCAAGGATCTACACCCTATAATAATGCAGATTTCAAAACATAGCTTAGATTTTTGGAAAACCCCTTCATGAGCATGAAAAGTACAACAACTATGTTCAGATGTTTTTGCCAGCTGAAAACCACTGTGACACTTGAGATCAGTTGCAAACGTTCTCTCCTTCCCCACCAGCACCCAGGGCTGTGGTCCAGGGGGTGAACACAGTATTTGGCCTGTCCCAGGCCTAAGGGTGTATGAAGTGTGGGCATTGTTGGGTGAGCTTGGCTGGGAGGGCAGTGCTTCAATGCAAGGGAATCATGTGGAAAGATTCATGGAAACTTATATTAAAATATGATACCTCCAAAAATAATTTCTTGCAAGCAGCAAGAATTAATGCATTGTGAAACAAACAGAGCTTTCACTATTAACTTCAGGGAAGAAAAAAAAGGGAGGGTGGCTGGCTCAGTGGAAAATATCGGCTGTAAGCTGTGATTTTTTTCTTGCCTTTTCCATGCTAGATGGCACTAATTGAAGAGATCAGTTGTTTGGGGAGGGGGTTTTGGGGGAATATAGCATTTGATCATGTGATTTTGGGGCATCATGGGGTCCCTATTTTATTTTCACTGTTTACTCCACCATTGTTTTGGTCTTTGAGGTAATTTTTAATTTTAAGCTGATTGCATGATTTTTCTGGAAGTCAATACTCAGAGAAAAGGCTAATTTGGAGGGCCTGCAGAAGTGCTGGGGTGGGTGTTGACAGATCTGACTGACATTTGCATGGTATTTCCCTGCGTCCCTCCACCCCTGCCACCCTTAATCACCCTAGTGGCAGTGGTTTAATGACACAAAGATCCTGGAAAAGAGCGTTTCTCAACCAATTTCTTTCAAAGGGAAGCCATGGAGGAAGGAGCCATTTTATCTGAGCAAATAGCAAATTCTTACAGGAGTTTGTAATGGCTGTCCATTCTCCCACTCCATCCCCCAAAATAGAAGTTGTGGTGTGAAATGAGGACAGCAAATGATTCATATGTAGATGGGTTTATAATTCATTTTAGAAATAAAGCTGAGCCTGTAAATGACATTCCAGGAAAAATAAGGAAGAATGAGTAGCTTTAAGGGCACACCAGGCGACTTAGGCCAAAATTAAAATATTTGGTAGACTTAAGTATATTTATTTTTTTGAAAGGTAATATGCAATTAAAGTTTCCACTGGAATAGTCACTTAAAATAGGTTTGTAATATTCATATTGTGAATTTATGGAGGGATGGTATGCTTTGATCTCATCAATGGTGCTATAAAGAAGGCTTGACATATAATGTTGACAGTGATAGAACAGAGGCTCAGATTCTGTCACTTTCCTAAGGTCATGCAGGTTGTAAGTGACTTGAACTTGGAAATTATGGCTCTAAAGCTCATTCTCTTTTCATTAAGTTGTACAGCATCTCACTCTATAAGGCTGTGTAATGATGGACCTGCTCACTCAAGATCTGGGTGGTGAAGAGTTTTGGATTTAGAATTAGAAGAGGTAATTGGATTAGATTAAAGTCTCACCTGATATTACTTAGCTGGGTGACTTGAAGCACATCACTAAAATTCTCTGAATCTCAACTTTATTATCTGTAAATTTGAAGGAGATATCATTTATTTATAGAGTTAAGACCAAAAATCATGAGTGTAAAAGTTCTCTGAAGATGGTACAGTGCTCTACCATGATATACTGTTTATTAGGCACAGGCTATTATTTATTAGGCACAACAATAGATTGGAGCTAGGAGAAATTCAGAAGTCTTTTTTATAGCCTGCCTGACAATCTCTTTAATTATTTTCCATCTGCTCAAGAAGCTCCAAGCCCTAGTCACACTGAACTTTTTAATTTTTCCTTACACAATTTGCTCGCTCATATCTCTGTACTTGTGCGTAATACCCCTCTCCTGTGATCTCTTATGCATCTTTCGGAGGCCCTTTTCAGCTCCACTGGGTAGTTTTTCCTCTTCTAGGTGCCTATGCATTTTGTTTACAACTCTATTACAGCATTTCCTACAGTGTGTTGTAATTCATGCTTCTGCTCCTTCCTAAGCTATGAGCTTCTCAAGGAGACATGCTGCCATCTGTATTGTGTGCCTGATACATAGTAGACATCCAAAGGCTTGCTCAATGAATGCATGACTAGAGGTGTAAGAATTACTATCCTGACTCTCATACGCATTACAACCTAACTGAGGATCATGACAGACACGAAACACGAGCAAAGTAAACAGGAAAAAGGATTCTGTGATGTAGGTGCAAAATTCAGTGCATAAATTCAGAGGAGCAGGAGACCTTTGAAAGTTAAAGGAATCAGGGAAAGTCTCCTGTGAGTATGTGGAATTACTTAATAAGTGATGAATGGAGAAATCATTAAACCCACCAGAATTCCTTCAGGGAGAAAATCCTGCTAATTTGGAAGGTACTCTGTGGTAGATGCTAAATACTCAAGGCATCTGCTTAGGGACAAAACTGTGCTATAAGAGGAAGAGCATTTAGTTATTCTAAGAGATAAGGATGAGGAAAGGGAGAATGGAGGTGGATTGAAAACGATGGCTGAAGACCACACACCCAGCAAATCTCAAGGACATTCACTAAATCCTGAAGTGCTTGAACTGAATGGATTTTTTTTAAATGGAAACAATGAATGGACTCAAATTAGACATTCCATGTGAATATAGGAACATGGAGACAGGGAACCAAGGCACAGCTATTCAGAGAACATGAGATGGCCTCCTTGGGGTTCAAAGACATAGATTTGGAGTTTGGGCCAGGTTTAACCAAATCTCTCAGGATTGGAGCTGAGGAGCAAAGAAAAGGGGAAACATATCTGGGTGATAATATCCAAATGAGTTGCATCTCCAAAGCAGAAAATTGGCCATGGGCCTTAAGGAATCATGCAAGTTAAAGCAAAATAATATTTCAATTCTCTATATAAACATTCCTGTAGCCACTGGCCCCTAGACCTATAGTTTATAAATGTCAGTCTAGCCAGCATGCTGATGGAGGAAAAGCTTTCACCTAAACACTGTGACAATGTAAGTTGTTCATAATACTAAATTCATTTAACTTGTAGAACTATATTTCAAAATGTTATTTTTCTGACATAATTGTTCATTTTTAAATGAATTGATGGCTTTTGATGTCTTTGCATGGCAGAATTAAAATGTGTCAACTTCATGTTCATTTTCTAAATTTCTTAGAGATTTTATTGGTCTGTAAAATCCAAAATTTGAAGAACCACTTCTTTTAATATGACCCATAGTATAATTTCAGTTCGCTAGTTTGTCCTGAATTAAATGGAAGGTTTATTTTCAGTTCCTAAGTTCATTACTGGTGGTCATGTTTGGTGTGGATTTTTAAGGCAATCCCTTTTTCGAGTCACATCATTCATAGCATCTTCAAATTAAAATTTGTGAGTAGATGCACTGCCCCAGTTCCCTCGAAGGCTGTCTGCATATGAACAGGGTTTGATTTTGTAGTCAATATGGCATTCAACAAAATGAACCCCATAGTTAGTAAAAATAATACCTTGCATTGTAGTATTACAAAGCAGTGTTTGTATAATGATTACATATTTTCACTTACATAATTATGAAATGCACAACCGTGACTGCTGCACAGTAATTAGTCACAAATGGCACACATTTCATGTAAGTGGCTGCAATTCCTGTGACTTTTCCTATTAGGGCTAGCTACATGAGCATGTGACCTATCTAGTCCCACAGGGTCCCCTTGCTCAAGAGCGTCCCATGCTTGGTTTAATGTGCTGTGGTTGCTGTCTTGAAATTGTTCATAATTGTTGACAAGGGGACCCACCCCACATTCCCCCTTTACACTGAGTCCTACAAAGTATATGGCCATATCCGACTGCTATTGCAAGGATTCAAGCTGGGCTGGGAGGTAGAAATAGAAGGACCAGGTAGGGAGGCAAGGGAGCAAGACTGAATCCTTTTAGTCATCTCAGGAGCCCCTGCCTCCAATCCAACCAGAAGGGCTTCTACTCTTACTTAGAAAGTCTTGGCTCTTTTTATTTCACTGGAACTAGGAAGAAGAATTAGCTTTCTAGAAAATAAAGTTTTAGTTAGGTCACAGTAAGGGGGAGCTGGGGAGATGCTATGGTTTTGATAATGTCCCCAGATTCCATGTGTTGGAAACGTAATCTCCAAATTCATACGTTGATTGGAGGTGGGGCCTTTCGGAGGTAATTAGGATTAGATAAGGTCATCAGGGTGGGAGTCCCCATGATGGGACTGGTAGCTTAATCAGAAGAAGAAGAGAGACCCTAGCTGGCATGCTCTTGCCCTCTCACCATGTGATGGTGAGAAATGAATGTCTTGTCTTTATAAATTACTTAGTCTGTGGTATTTTGTTAGAACAACAGAACACGAACTAAGAAAATTGATACTGAGGAGAGGTGCTATTGCTAGTAAGAAATACCTGAAAATGTGGAAGCAGCTTTGGGACTGGGTAATACATAGAGGCTGGGCTCTGAGAATAACTCACAGTGGTCAAGTGGTCTAGGAGATGGCTTCAGGGAGACCAGAAGCATTTGACGGGATAAACAGTGGTCATGAGATAGGCAGTGTAACCTACCTCACTCTTCCCCACTCTTCCATAGCATCTGCAGTGAAGATATTGTTTCTTACGGTTTTGTTAGTGGATTTCTTTGTGGAGCTCAAAGTTCTGAACCCATGTTGATTCAACATGAAAATATTGTTCATGCAGGCTCAAGGAGCCAGAAGACGGGTTGGGGGATGGAAGGGGGGGTCAGTGGGCAACTGGGCTCAGAATGGTGTGTCCTCAGCGAGAATTCCAGTTCTGCCATAATCTTCCCTGTGAAGTTCTGAGAATGAGTATACAACGCCATAATGTGGTCTGGGACTATGGTGGGGATGGTGGGTGTTCCCCACACTTTAGCAGAACGAAGCCTGTGTAAGCTGTGAAACTGTCAGCTTTGGAGATTAGTCATCCTTGCTCAGACTCCATAAAGCTTTTGCATTGGTTAGGCTGATGTTTCACTTTTAACTCATATAGTAGACTTCAGACACTATTGGAAATAGTGCTTTTATCATTAGCTATGTTGCCATTTTTATTTTTTCAAGCTGCTGCTTCTCTCTCTCTCTCTCTCTCTCTCTCTCTCTCACACCACATAAGTACACTTAAAGCTTTACCCTTGCTATGAGGTTAACCTAAGGCAGAGGGTGTCTTGCCAGCTATAGGCCAAAACTCTGGGTAGGCATGTGAGAAAGAAATATTTTGGCAGCAATATAGCTTAGGGAAGTCATTATTTTTTAACATAAGTGACAGTAAATATTTACAAATTCAGGCTCCTGTGGGTGTTGAGATTCTGAGTGGAAAAGCAATTTACTTTGAATATGTTCTCTTTTTTCTTTTTACTTTGACTATGTTCTCCTTTTTTCAGTAACCATGACTAATTCCCCTCCTCACAGGGTGGAGAGCAAGTTGACTCTCGATCTAGCCAGAGGCGAGGGGGGAAAAAAACAAGTTTTCTTATACTTCTGGTAGTAGGCATATGGTTAGAATACAGGAGTAAGAAAACAAATGCAACTCTTAAAATTATAGTACAGATTAATAAATGAAGTAAACATCTAAATATTGCTAAAGTGGCTGAATCACAGATCCACTGTTTCTTACTCTAGTTTTTGCTACAGGGGCAAAAAACCTATAAATTTGGGGTATATTGCAGCAAATGAACTAAATCACAGATGTTTGAGTATTTACGATGCCGGGAGAGACAAGAAAATAAGACAAAAACCTTGCCTTCAAGGTACTTATATTTGTGAAGAAAATATATCAACAATGCAAAGTCATGTAATCATAAAAATATGAATGACACTTTAACAATAGAAGGGAGGGAGAAAGCTGAGTGTGGTTAATTTACACACAGAATATATGAAGTTGTTTCAGAGAGGCAAGACATTATTTGCCTCTGAGTCTTCCTGGAAACAGTCTCCCTGGAGGAGGTAGATTTGAATATTGAAAGGGGCATTCTACGCAGGCAGAAGGCATGAGTGGAATCATAGAGGTGGTGAAAGATCCATGAGAGTGAGATGAGTAAGCCAACCTGGCTAATGTGAGGTTTTGGGATGGTGAATAATTGGAGACTGTGCTGGAAATAGCTAGTGCATTGGACTCCAGGGGGTCTTAATTGGTGGGATAAGTGCTCCTCCATGTACCACGAAAGACCTGCTCTGACACAGTAAAAATCTCTGCATCTCCCTTTGCCGCTGAGTCATCTTAGGCTTCCCTCTCTGCTTTTCCCTTGAAGCCAGGAGTTCTTTCCCAATGGGCAGGCCCATGCTTCCTGAAATCCAGCGCAAGATGAGGCCTGGCAGGTGAGTGTGCAGGGCCGTGGTGCAGACTCCTTCAAGCTCATCATCACTCCAGCTTGGTCAGGGTCTGTTTGGAAAATGGAGTGGTGACATCCTCTTGCCTCAGGATGTGTGGAAGCTCCTCCTTCCATGTGTACAGTAGAAACAGGGCATCTCTGATCCTTCACTACCCCCAGAACCCACTCCCCTGGCTCCTGGCCGAAGGGCCTGAGAAGTGGTTGTAAAATTGGGAATTTGCCCAAAGGACCAGTACTATATAAAGATTCATTTAAACCCCTGAGCAAGGGATTATGGATGCAGACCTGATAATGAGCCATTATGAGAAAATGAAAAGCACAGACTTTGTGGTGCGGCCCTCAGAGCTAAGTAATTCTGGAGAGTAATTATGAAGCAGAAGAATGATTATACAAACTGCAGACTAAACATTTAGGCCCTGTGTGTGAGGCCAGCTGACAAAGCAGAGGTAATTAATAGGCAGTTACAATGTGGAAGATTCTGGAAAGTAGAGTTCGGTCGTCTGAAATTTAGTCTGACAGAGGAATATTAGCAAGATAAATGTATTTGGACCAAGCACTCGAGAGGAAGGGCATGCTCAAATCGTTTTTGTAAAAAGTCCCTGGTGGTGTTTGACTCCCTTCTGCGTCCTTCATGAAACAGTTCTTGAGTGTTACGGTTGGCAAGCGTGTGGATGGGGAAGATGTCATATGCACCCACTCCAGCTGTACAAGCAAGACACTGCGAGGATTAGACACTTGTTAGTTATGAACTTGGGTATCTGGTCTGTTTCTTTGCCTTTCAAAGGCACTTCCTGGCAGAGAGGTACAATGGTGCTTTGCAGGAAACCCTGTGCCCGCAGCATCTGTTCTGCAGCTCGGCAGACCGCGGCTGGCCCTGAGCATGGCCTGCTAATTTTCTGGGTCAGGTGTGGCTGTGGTGAGATGGGTCTCAGCCAGGTAAGACCCTCTAATCTTTACTCTCTTTCTCCTGCCATAGATGCACTGATTGGAGGGTATGACATGAATTCTTGCCTGCCTTTGGGTCATGAGGGAAACAGAGAGAGTGTAATGGGCTTTTTGGAGTGCCAGGAGCCGAGTCCCCAGTGTTCATTCATAGAAACCATGAAGCTGTTCTTTGAACTCCAACTTCTTTTTCTTCTATATTCGTTCGGGGCCCTTTCCTCTACAACCGCCTCATTCTTGCTGTTGAGAGATGCCTCCTTCCTATTCTCTAAATGTCCAATTTTATCTTCCTTTGGAATGCCATCAAATTCTTCCTCCCTTTTTCTGTATCCCACCTCCAAAAATAATCCTAACCCCTACCTCTTCAGAGTGTCCATTTCCTCAAAGCTAATCCTGGAAGGAGCATATAAGTTGATGAACTCATACTAATATCTGAATGACTGTAGCCCTTGGATGGTTAGAAAATCAAGGTAGTTGTTCACTGTAGAAGATTGTTTAAAGCCAAGTGGTTAAGAATATTCTATATCCTTCCTTTTGCATATATTATCTCGTTCGTCCTTGTGAAGCAGATAATCTCACCATCTCAATGTACAGAAAAGGAAACAGGCTCAGAACATTTCATGTAGCCTACTTAAATAGTCTAGGCAGAGATTGAACCCACATCTCTGGCCCCAAGAGATCTTGATAATTCCCTCACACCTGCTGCCTAACAGCAGATGGAAATATATTTGGATTCCTCTTACCCTTAAGGAAACCTGCTAAGTTAAACTCTAAAAATCAGTAGTCTGCTCAGGGGATACAGGGAGAACTAGGACCATTGTCCCAAATGTGTAGTCATATTTATCTGCTTACCAAATGACCATGTGATGAATCCCTGAAAACCAAGGGAGAACCACAGAATTAAAAAAAAAAAATCAGAGTTCTGTGACTTCTTTTTTACTAGGTTTCCCTAAGATTGTTTTACTACAAAGCCCTGAGTATAGGCCACATGCTACTAGATGATCCATGGTATCTCTTAGCCCAGTTATAACAACTTAGAGTTTTCCTTGCTTTTTTCTAATTGAATACAATGTTCCCAGTTATACTAGTTATGAAAGATGATTGCAAAAACCATGCCTGGGTCATTTAAAGTCATCCTCTTCTTGAACCAGTTGGTTCCATCTGGTCTTCTGGATGAAAGAAGTGTAAGACATTGAGCTGAGTACTGCCCTCAAGTGAGTTTTGTTCTCCAGAAGTTACTTTCTATGATGCCAAGCCCACACATCTGGTGAGAAGCAGATGAGGAAGTTTCCCTTGGGATTAAACTAAGTGGCAGTGATTCACATCACTCAAGGGCGATGCCATAGTCAGAAAAGGAAACTTGCTTAGGCAGAAAAGGAATCGTCTCTCATAACCAAACCATGGGAGCAGAGGGTTGTGGCTGGACCTTAGGAATAATCTGGATGAGGAATCAATGATCCTAAGCCTTTGTCTCACCATCGCTGGCCTCTGCTTTTCTGTACTTGATTCCATTCTGTCTGACAGACATCCTCCTGACAGCTGAAAACAAGACCAGCAGAAGCAACCAACCCTCACTGCTCACAGCTGGTCCCCCAGGACCAGCTGACACTGATAGTAGCTGTTTTAAACCACAGGAATAAAATGGAGGAAAAATCATCTTCCAAAGACAAGAAATGCTGCTCATGAAAGAAAGGTGCTGTGTAGATTCCCAATAAACAATATTATCTGTAAATGACTCTAGGAATCACTCATAAGTGATGATAAAGCTGATTATGCGTTACCTAAATGTTGTTTAGATTTGAAAAAATTGATTTGTAGCATATAAAATTTCATTTTATATTACTGAAATAGAAATATGAAGGAATGGAAACACTTTTAAAACAAAGTTACACTAAGACATTAGCTCCTTTGACTCACATATTTCAAAACAATGACGGTTTTCAGTGGAAAATAACGCTAAAAGTTTTGAAAATAACAGTAATAAGGAAGAATTTGAGTAATGAAACATTTATTCACTCATTTTCCTTCAAGTATGTACAATATAACTATAAAACAATTAGACTAAAAAGTGACAAGCACACCGGAACCTTAAACCAACAAATTTTATAGACATTTTGTTGGTATAATAATAGCATTAATATGTATTGAATGTTTACCAAGTGCAGGTAACTATTATAAAACCTTTATTGGCATGATCTGAATTAGTTCTCAAAACAAATAGTTGGCAAACTAAGGCCTGTGGGCCAAACTTGGCCCACCTTCTATTTTCGTACAGAGTTTTACTGGAACACAGCAACACTCATTCAATTATGCATTGTCTTAATTAATAAAAGTGGCTACTTTTATGCTACAGCTATAGTGGCAGAGACTCTGTGGACTACAGAGCCTGAAGAATTTGCCATCTGGCCCTTTACAGAAGAAGTTAGTTGATCCCTGCAAAACAATCCAGTGGAGTAGGTACTGTTATTTCTGCTTTACCCCAAGGCCACAGAATGGTAATTGTTAGGATAGTGATTCAAATCCTGAGCTGTCTGACTATAAAGTCATCTTTTTAGATAGATTTACAACACAGAGCACAGGCCCTAGAGTCAGACTGTTTGGGTTCAGATCAGATTCTACCATTTAGTAGCTGCATATTGGACAGTTTGCTTAACTGCCCTGTACCTCGGATTCCTTTATAACTCTTCCCATTGGTAACAGATGTGGCTGGTCATCCTTCATGTCAGTACGGGCCTTGGACCCTGGCTGTCCCAGGCCCTGTATCTCAGGGCTTCCCACGCTTTGGAGTACCTCCTTTAACATTCTCAAAATTCCTCTGGGAACAGCTGGAGTAGCAGTGCCATCTGGGCAGGGTGCCCTGAGCTGGGACCAGTAAGTATCTTGGTCCCCATTTCTGCCCTTTGGAGTACTCTTTGATCTCTACTTCCCAACCCTTATGTGGGGCTGACCTGATGCCCCAAGGAGCTCCAGGATTAATATCTGTGGGTTTATTTTGGGGTCCTTGACCTGGCCCTGATTCCTGGTAGGTGACCTGATGAGCTACTGCTCCCCAGAATAGCCCAGTTTTTCTCGTTGAGTCACCAGGCAAGTGCAGATGTGTTGATTTTGATGACTCTCACTTACATAAAACCCATAAGTTGAGGGCTCTGAGGTTCTCATAGCCCACTGCCAGCCCTTGACTAGAGCCATATGTGGGGTCCATGTGTCAGGTCTTACTGCTCCATGTCCAAATAAATAGTGGCTTCCAATCTATAGCACCCCAGGGCAGTGAAGGTGGTATCACTCACCCTCTCCCCTGTGCCCCTCCCATCACTAGCACCAGGAAAATCAGACCCCTTCCCTGAGCATTCTTCCAGGGCATTGTCTGTCCCCAAAGAACATTTGACACTTGCTCTGCAATGCTAGCAGACCCTTCTGCTTGAGGCCCTCCAATCAATGTGTTGCCTGTATCAATGTGTTGACATGAACCCTCTGTGCTTAAGCCATGTTGGTGAGAGGTGGACATTTCTTGCACAAATAGGACCATTCTTCTTGTTCTACCCATGGGTTCCCCCCACCTCCCTATGGTGATAGTGTGTGGAAGGCAAAGGTACTGTCAACATTAAAATCACATTCTGGGAATGCAGGAATTACCCTAGGGAGTTCAAGAGAAGATATGGTCAGAAAATGTGCTCTTCTATATTTATGCTATAAAATTTTAAACAGTGAATTTAACAATCTCAGAAAATGAATTAACATTCACATTTTCCTGCATACTCTGGGCAAGACTTGACTTTGTGGTCATCATCTCCAAAGCACAGTAACCGCCCTCCTTTGAGAGCATCATTGGAAGCCAGGATTCATGGGTGGCAGCGGGGATGACACAACGTGATTGATGATATAACCAGCATTAAATAAATGATATTAAGGAAATCCAGAAGCTAGAAAATCTGTTTCAGTACAAACAAATGCTGAAGAGCTGGTGTTGTAATAACAGCATTGCTACCTTTTTCTCCCAGCGAGAAATGTGGAATTAGCACATCCAACAATAAAAAACACAGGATTCTGGCATCTGCACAGGAAGTGATGGTGCCTAGATACTATGAAAACAATCTGAGGAGTGGCGCCCAAGATGGCTGAATAGGAACAGCTCCAGCCTCCAGCTCCCAGCGTGAGTGACACAAAAGAAGGGTGATTTCTGCATTTTCAACTGAGGTACCGGGTTCATCTCACTGGGGCATGTTGGACAGTTGATGCTGGTCCGTGGGTGCAACCTGACCGGCAAGAGCTGAAGCAGGGCAAGGCATCGCCTCACCTCACCTCGGAAGTGCAAGGGGGAAGGGAATTCCTTTTCCTAGCCAAGGGAAACTGAGACACACAACACCTGGAAAATGGGGTAACTCCCACCCTAATACTGTGCTTTACCAAGGGTCTTAGCAAACAGCACACCAGGAGATTATATCCCACACCTGGCCTGGAGGGTCCCACACCCATGGAGCCTCCCTCATTGCTAGCACAGCAGTCTGAGATCTAACTGCAGCAAGGCTGGGGGAGGGGCGCCCGCCATTGCTGAGGCTTAAGCAGGTAAACAAAGCTGCCAGGAAGCTCGAACTGAGTGGAGCCCACTGCAGCTCGGGGAGGCCTGCCTGCCTCTGTAGACTCCTCCTCTGGGGACAGGGCATAGCTAAGCAAAAAGCAGCAGAAACCTCGGCAGAAGTAAAAGTCCTTGTCTGACAGCTTTGAAGAGAGCAGTGGTTCTCCCAGCACGGAGGCTGAGATCTGAGAACAGACAGACTGCCTGCTCAAGTGAGCCCCTGACCCCTGAGTAGCCTAACTGGGAGACATCCCCAACTAGGTGCAGACCGACACATCACACCTCACATGGCTGGGTACACCCTGAGACAAAGATTCCAGAGCAAGAATCAGACAGCAACAATCGCTGTTCAGCAATATTCTATCTTCTGCAGCCTCCGCTGCTGATACCCAGGCAAACAGGGTCTGGAGTGGACCTCAAGCAAACTCCAACAGACCTGCAGCTGAGGGTCCTGACCATTGGAAGGAAAACTAACTAACAGAAAGGACACCCACACCAAAACCCCATCAGTACATCACCATCATCAAAGACCAAAGGCAGATAAAACCACAAAGATGGGGGAAAAAGCAGTGCAGAAAAGCTGGAAATTCAAAAAATCAGAGCATATCTCCCCCTCCAAAGGAACGCAGCTCATCACCAGCAATGGAACAAAGCTGGATGGAGAATGATTTT
Source organism: Rhinopithecus bieti (assembly GCF_001698545.2). NCBI lineage: Eukaryota > Metazoa > Chordata > Mammalia > Primates > Cercopithecidae > Rhinopithecus > Rhinopithecus bieti. Next base: position 1,502,474 of record NW_016821592.1, on the reverse strand, counting down.
GACAAGTTGAGAGAAGGCTTCAGCCAATTGAACTTCTCAGAGCTAAAGGAGGAACTACGTAACCAGTGCAAAGAAACTAAAAACCTTGAAAAAAGAATGGATGAATGGATAACTAGAATAATTAATGCAGAGAAGACCTTAAAAGAACTAATAGAGATGAAAACCATGACACAAGAACTATGTGACAGATACACAAGCTTCAGTAACTGACTCGATCAACTGGAAGAAAGAGTATCAGTGATTGAGGATCAAATGAATGACATGAAGTGAGAAGAGAAATGTAGAGAAAAAAGAGTAAAAAGAAATGAACAAAGCCTCCAAGAAATATGGGATTATGTGAAAAGACCAAATCTACATCTGACTGGTGTGCCTGAAAGTGATGGGGAAAATGGAACCAGGTTGGAAAACACTCTGCAGTTTTCCAGGAGAACTTCCCCAGGAGAACTTCCCCAACCTAGCAAGGCAGGCCAACATTGAAATTCAGGAAATACAGAGAACACCACAAAGATACTCCTCAAGAAGAGCAACTCCAAGACACATAATTGTCAGATTCACCAAAGTTGAAATGAAGGAAAAAATGTTAAGGGCAGCCAGAGAGAAAGGTCGGGTTACCCACAAAGGGAAGCCCATCAGACTAACAGCAGATTTCTTGGCAGAAACTCTCTAAGCCAGAAGAGAGTGGGGGCCAATATTCAACATTCTTAAAAGAATTTTAAACCCAGAATTTCATATCCAGCCAAACTAAGTTTCATAAGTGAAGGAGAAATAAAATCCTTTACAGACAAGCAAATGCTTAGAGATTTTGTCAATCACCAATGTGGTGATTCCTCAAGGATCTAGAACTAGAAATACCATTTGACCCAGCCATCCCATTACAGGGTATATACCCAAAGGATTATAAACCATGCTGCTATAAAGACATATGCACACGTATGTTTATTGCGGCACTATTCACAATAGCAAAGACTTGGAATCAACCCAAATGTCCATCAGTGACAGACTGGATTAAGAAAATGTGGCACATATACACCATGGAATACTATGCAGCCATAAAAAAGGATGAATTTGTGTCCTTTGTAGGGACATGGATGCAGCTGGAAACCATCATTCTCAGCAAACTATCACAAGAACAGAAAACTAAACACCACATGTTCCTACTCATAGGTGGGAATTGAACAATGAGATCACTTGGACACAGTAAGGGGAACATCACACACTGGGGCCTATTGTGGGGAGGGGAGGGGGGGAAGGATAGCATTAGGAGATATACCTAATGTAAATGACGTGTTAATGGGTACAGCACACCAACATGGCACATGTATACATATGTAACCACGTTGTACACATGTACCCTAGAACTTAAAGTATAATAAAAAAATTAAAAACAAAAAAAATGCTGTCAAAAAAAAATCTTCCCTTGTACTGAATAATAGGCAAATACAAAAATATCTATTCTTTACCCATTATTCTAAATCTTCATTGATAAGTCATGACTCAGGCATATGAATTTTGTAAAACATTAAATCAAATTCTTTATACAGACAGGGACTTGGTAGAAAATGTTTTCCAGGGACACATACCATAAAGACGCCCTGCTTGGTATCACCTCATTTTCTTTTCTATGAAGTCACTCTTCCACTTGCAGTTCCTCCTGTCTTTTCTTTACATTGGTGCTTTCCCATGTTTTTTTTTTTTTTTTTTTTCTCATTTAGGGTGTTCTTTCCTTCTTTTCAAAAATCACCTTATGCTTTGTAATCTTTGTAGCCCTCAGCTTCTTTCCAAGCAGGTAATTTTGCCTTTCTCTGTCTCTTTGGTCATCTGTCTGTCTTAGCCTGTCAGACATTCTCTCACACTCTACACGTGCACACGCACGCACACTCTGTACATATACACTATGCACATATCACATATACACACAACTGATAAGCATTTTGTTTTAATGTACAAGCAGCATGTTTACACAGAATTTGTCCTTGGCTTTAGGAACTATAGAACTCACCAAATAGACGGCTACATATCTGATACAGGAGAGAGAGTCCGGATTACTTGCTTTTATTCTCAATCTTGTCTGGATAATCAGGTTACAGTATGCTAAGGACACCGAGATGCACAGGATGGCACAAGTGGAAATTCTTCTAGATGCCTTGTGGTGCACTCTTGAGTGTCTGTGGTTAGAACTTGATTCTTTACTGGCCTATGGATCAAGTGTCCTGTGGTTTGTGACAGCTGCAGTGTTGGATGAGATAACTGGGGGTGCTAGGCATAATTCATCCCTATGTGTCTACATTCTGACTATAGAAAGCTATTGACCTAAAATAACATGTCATTTAAAAATATTTTGATAGTGTAAGATCCATTTTTTGTTTTGGATCAGGAGGCACTACAGTCAATGTTTACATGTCATACCTCTTTGTTTTCACAGATAATTTATATTTCTTTATCTCTGACACTATTTGGCTGTCCTAGAAATAGCTGATGACACCAATTAGGATATACACTCAGTCGCTGATGACGTCCTATCCTATTATGTGTTCATGCACAGCAGGGCAGGGTATCTGAAATGCATTTGCTTTAGCACATTTAGGTAATGTGTGGGAAAGGTGACAGGTTTTTATTTTCTTTTTTGCCAATTTGTACATTAATGTCTCTTAAGTGGCAGATTAAACATTTCTTAAAGCACTAACACTGATTAAAAATGTTTGTTTAGGCTTGTTCAGAACTCTAAGTGCTTGCAGGATCCAAATCACATTCTCCTCCTTTAAGCCAACATTTTAAAAGCCTGTAATGGCTGTATCTTATTGAAGCAAACGAAATAACTTTCTATAGGGCTATTTTCTTTTATAAGGTAAATAACTAAAACTTGTAAATATGGGAAAACAATCCAGATCCTTAGACATATTTGTAAGTATATATTTTAAATAAATGTTTCAGTCCTATTAGTCTCTATCATTTTAATACACTGGCAAAATGCATAGTACTTTGTTCTTTTCTCAAAACTCTTTTTCAGAATTTATGGCATTTCTTGTATCCGGTAAAGACTACTGATAAGCCATTTCTTGTGGACTAATAAAAAAGAATTCATGTTTGATAAGCATTAATTTTAGTCTCTGCTTTTTATCTATTTATTCATTCTTTCATTCTTCATTCAGCAGCAGCTTCTGTGCTGGGCTGGGAGTCAGGTTGGAGGAATGTGCCCTCTCACCAGGAGGATGGACTTGACTGGATCACTTCGGGAGACCCACTGAATAGAGGGGCCTCTGCAAATGCAATGCGGCCCAAGAGGAGGGAATGACTGATTCTAACACAGGCTTCACAGAGAAGGTGACAGAGGTTTTAATGGGTTAGGAAAAGAGGAGTTCATGCAAAGACAGAGAGGCTGAAAAGACTGGTATTTGGGGAGTTCTGCAATGATAAATGAGGGAGAATCTAAATGTGTGTGGCTGGTGGCATGAGTGAGGAGGGACGTGTAGATTGAGGCCAGAAGGCGAAGGGACTTGAGTGCCATTTCCAAGACTTTGTTTGGACTTTGTCTCCTGGCTATGGAGACCTCATAAGAACCTTTAGTCAGGGTGGTGACTTAGAGTGGGCACTATTGGAATCAGAGGCTCTCACAATAACTGTGAGAGGGAACAAGGACTTAAGGCAAAGACTTTCTGTGTGATTACAGACAAATTTATTATGCAATACAATAGATAAAAAATTAATGCATAAGTCTTCATAGCCCCTCTTCCTCTTCTCCCATCCAGGAACATTCTAACAGAGCTATGGATTATGAGTTGGATTTTCTTGGGAGTTAAAAGAAGAATATAAATATTCTAAATGCTTTAATTCCTCTTTGTTGCTACATCTTGATTTGTTTTTTCACTGTAACTGCACTGAGATCAGTCCCCATGGAGCTCTAGGTTATTAGGGCTACATAACATTTTTTTTTTTTTTTTTTTTAGGAGAGCCAGTATAATGTTGGGTGACCCAAAGGTTAATGCCTATTTGGGGGCAGTTTGAAGACCTACTGGTTAGTCACATCTACAAAGATACAAGATAAGATAGGCAAGATCTTAAAAACCCAAATCCTGTCTGGTTTCCTGCTACCACAGAAGGTTCCTGAGGAATATTCCAGAATAAGAACATGCTATTTGTTACCAGCTAGGGCTTTGTCCCTGACACCTCACAAAAGTGCCTATTCCAGGTCATGGACCTGGGTCAATCTGTGAGCAAGATATCAGAACCCTTTGCCTCCTCTGAACTCAGAAGCAATTAAGATGACATCCATCTTTGGATGCTCTCTCCTGGACTCTACCTGATTCCTGCTTGGTTTTCTAACAGAGGGAAAAAAAGAGGATGCTGCTTTCCAACCATAAGGAGGCCTCCATCCAATCTTATCCTATCAGTTGCTAGGAAGGGAAAAGAGAGAAGTGATCTCTGTTTTAAGAAAGTTGAACTTTAAAGGAAGAAGTTCTGAATGAAGTACCCCAATCAGGAGCAAGGATGCTTATCTTCTTTCCTCCTCTGATATGGTTTGGCTGTGTCCCCACCCAAATCTCATCTTGAATTGTAGTTCCCATAGTCCCCATGTGTCATGGGAGGGACCCAGTGAGAAGTAATTGAATCATGGGAGTGGTTACCTGCATGCTGTTCTTGTGATAGTAAGTTCTCACGAGATCTGATGGTTTTATAAGGGGCTTTCCCCTCCTTCTCTCTGCACTTCTCCTTGCTGCCACCATGTGAAGAAGGATGTGTTTGCTTCCATTTCTGCCATAATTCTAAGTTTCCTGAGGCCTCTCCAGCCCTGCAGAACTGTGAGTCAATTAAACCTTTATGTTTAATAAACTATCCAGTCTCTGTTATATCTTTATTAGCAGCATGAGAACAGACTAATACAGCTAACCCACTTTACCTTTAGCAGCATAGATTCAATTCCACCTTCTTTGTACAAATTAGGGTGTTGGGCAGAGTGAGTATTTGACTTTCATTTATTCATTGGATTTTACATCCAGGTTGTGCCACTAGCACAAAGAGTTCATGGAAGGCCTTGTATACCTGTTAGGGGTTTGGGCTTTATATGGCAAAGGAGAGTTTCTGAAGGTTGCTAATTTGGGACTTTATGGGTTTACATGTTCAGTTAGAGAAGCTTAAAATATTTTTTAAAATAAAGTATCTAAAAAATATTTTTAGGGCCCATCACTCACAAAATTAAAAAAGAAAAACATTGGCAGGGGTCATACTAAAGACAGTGAAATAGTTAGGAAGCTGTTGCTATGTAATAGAAGCAAGGTATGATGAGGACCTGAATGAAGTCAGTGGCAGTGGGATTGGAGAAAAGAGACTGGACGTGAGAAATATTTATGAGGCAAAAGAGAAGAGGGTTATGTGGAGAAAGGAGTCACCTCCCGGGTTTTGTCCTGAGAAGCTGGTTGGATGGGATTGCCACTCACAAGCACGGGAGAAGGATAGATGGAAGCATATTTTTGATGGTGAACTTGATTTGAAATATGGTAAATTTGGGGTTCTGGCAGGCCAAACAAGCAGAGATGTCCAGGGCTCATCTGGATATTCAGGTCTGAAGCCCAGGCGTCATATCTGGGTAGGAGATAGAGATGTGGGAGTCATCAGAAAATAGCTGGCAGTTGAAGCTCTGAAACAAGACATCACCAAGCAGAAGAATGAGAATGACCCTAGGGTGCATGGTAGCAATGGGGTCAGTAGCAGAAGAACTGGGAAGGATTCAGAGTGGTGTAGTTGGGGAGAGAGAAGGGAGTGAGAGTAGCAGTGCCCTGGAGAGTCAAGTGCTGCAGAGAAGGAAGGGAGGTAGGGTGGGGAACATCTGTGACTTTAGGAAAGTGGTTCATTGGTGACTGCCGAGCATAGCTTCAGTGAATGGTGGCAGTAGATCTGGAGGAAAGTGACTTCAGTGTATGTGAGGTGAGCAAATGCAGACATTGGTATAAACGCCCCTCTTGAGGCTGTGGAAGCAGCTTACATTTTTGAGGCAGGACTGGGTTTGGTTTTCAGAGGTAGGGGCTGGAGCATATTCTCTGCAGAAGCCCTGTCAGTCAGTGAGACTGGTAAAGACTATTGTCATGTAGTCAGAGGCAGAGTCTCAATTCTACTCCTTGTCTTATCTCTGTCACACTGAATACTTTTGCTCTTTCTTACATCACCAGTTGGCTCCCAGTGCTCCCAGGCTTTTCTGGGTTTGCTCTGGGTTTGTTCACCTCTTGTGTTAGTCTGTTCTCATGCTGCTATGAAGAAATACCCGAGATTGGGTAATTTATAAAGGAAAGAGGTTTAACTGACTCACAGTTCTGCAGGACTGGGGAGGCCTCAGGAAACTTCCGATCTTGGTGTGAGGGGAAGCAAATATATCCTTCACATGGCAGCAGGAGAGAGAAATGCAAAGGGGAAACCCCTTATAAAACCATCAGATCTTGTGAGAACTCACTATTCATGAGAACAGCATGAGGGTAACTGCCACCATGATTTAATTACCTCCTGCTGGTCCCTCCCATGACACATGGGGATTATGGGAACTACAGTTCAAGATGAGATTTGGGTGGGGATGCAGCCAAACCACATCACCCCTGTTAGAGGTGAAGGATTTGCTGTGCCCCTATCACTGCCACCCCCACTGCCACCAGGGCAGTGATGTCTCACCTGGTGTGACATTTGGTATCCCCATTCCTTCACCCACTTGTGCCTTCAGAGAGGACTCGGAGCCCTCAGGAGAGCTACAGGGTAGTCCCATAAATAGCCAGGAGCCAGTGAGAGCCAGGAGCCTCTGGAGAGCCTCCAGAAGCCTCTGAGGAGAGGCTTCCCAGAATACAAACATTAGGTGTCAAATGTGCTATGAGGACATTGAGGCATTGTACCCTCAGTACCTGTGGCAGGTAGGTGGGGCCTGGGCCAGCCACAACAGCCCTTTCATTTCCCTGTGGTGCTGTCCCAATGTCATAATTATCTTTGTCATGATGTGGGAAGCACTGCCTGATGGGGCTCCACCTCCAGCACATTGGCTGACTCTCCGTCACCTGGTTTCCTGAATGGTATTTAAATGCCCCCCCATCAGGGTCTGGGCAGACCCTCTGGCCCCTTCTTCAGTTTGCCCTCTGCACACTGGGAAGGCCATTAACTTTGCCTGGCATCTGTGTGGAAGAAGTACTTCTTAGGCAAAGAGCTCCTGGAAGACAATCTCCCTAGCAACAACGAAGCATCCTCTCTGCAGTGTTTTCTGCTTCTCTGTTGTTGTTATCTGGATGACAGGGATTGAATCTGGCCTCTGCCAGCATCAAATGCTGTCTGGGGCTGGAAACAAGCCTCAAAACATGTTTTAAATATTTTATTTCCCCCATCTCCCATAAGTCTGCCCACCATGCATATGCTTAAGGTTATCCCCCAGCGATCAATTGTGAGTGACGGTGACCCTCCTAAAGGTAGTCAACTTAGCCTGTGGGCTCAGGCACCATACCTGTGTCTGATTAGACACTGTTACCCTGCTTGAACATGTGCCACATGAAAGCAGCTTTATCTTGTGCTCTTAGTAGGAGGTGCTTTCTGGTAATGTTGGTGCAGGGCTAGACTTTTCTCCTGTTGATCCTTTGCCTGAAATGTTCTCCTCTTCCTTGTCACCATCCAGAGCACCACTAAGTCAGTGTAAACTCCCCTTCTTAAGGGAAGACTAAGGACCTGGGAAGTGGGTCATCCTGGCCTTATCTCCTTAAAAAACCTAACTCTTCAAGGGGGTCTTCCCTGTTAACCCTCTGTATTAGTTGGCTAGGGCTGCAATTGCCAATACCAGGAACTGAAACTGGGTGACTTAACAGAAACTAATTTTCTCACAGTTTTGGAGATCAAGGTCAAGGTGCCAGCAGGTTTGGTTTCTCCTGAGACCTCTCTCTTTGGCTTGCAGATGGCCACCTTCTTGCTGTGTCCTCCCACGGCCTTTCCTCTGTGTGTGTGCACATCCCTAATGTCTCTTCCTCTTTTTATAAGCATATGAGTCCTATCCAATTAGGGTCCCACCCTTATGAGTTCATTCAGCCTTAATTACTTCTTCAAAGGCTTTAGCTCCAAACATAGTCACACTGAGGGTTAGGGTTTCAACATATGAATTTTAAGGGAACATCATTCAGTCCACCTCATTATCCATAACATTCTCCATTTTTCTGTATTCTCTCCAGTGCTTGGGTATTGCATCAGTTTCCTGTAATTGCTTTTCAGCAAATTACTAAAAACTTGGTGGCTAAAAACAACAGAAATTTATTGTCTCACAATTCTAGAGGCCAGAAGTCTGAAATCAGTATAACTGGGCCGAAATCAAGCTGTCAGCTCAGCAAGGCTGCACTCTCTCCAGAGGCTCTAGGGGGAAATCTGTCCCTTGCCTTTTTCACTTTTTGGTGGCAGGCAGCATTCCTTGATTTCTGGATCCATCACTCCATCCTCTATAGTCACATTGTCTACTCTTCTGATCAAATTTCCCTTTGCCTCTCTCTTTAAGGGACAATTGTGATTGCATTTAGGGTCCACCCAGATAATCCAGAATAATGCCCCATCTCAAGATCCTTAATTTAATCATATCGGTAAGGTCCCTTTTACTTTTTATAAAATAAGGTGACTTTTATAGGTTCCAGACATTAGAATCTCCTATCTTTGGGGCCATTATTCCACCAACCACAGGAGTATTGTTCATAATATATCATTTGATGTTTTAACAAATGATAATATATCATTTAACAGTTGACCTACAAGAAAAGCCCTTGTTGCACAGGCAGGAGACACAAAGATGTTTTTGCTGGGTGTGTTCAGACAAGATCACACCCTTGATACCATAATCTAGACCCATGGCTCTGTCCTCCCACATGACCTTCGCCTGAGGGGAGGGGCTGGGGACTACAGAGCCAAGGAGTCTCCCTGGGGAGGTGAGGTTTCAGATGATCCAGGGGTTGGAAGAAGTTTCTCCCATGCATTTTATCTCATGGCTGGTTAAAGGGGTGGGCATCCCACTCTCAGAAGCCATTTCACTTTGAATACTTGGTTTACTTCTGGTTAGAAGAGTCTCCAGGAGTGTGGGCTCTGGTAAGAAGGTCCTGTTTTCCCTGGTCTCACACAATCAGGTCTGCTGCTTGTCTATATTTTGCTATCATGACACTTTTACAATTTTTTCTCTCAATTACCTGAGGTACCTGATGAATATTCAACATGTTTATGAAGTCCAGAGTGCCAGATGTGTTGAAAATGGGCAATTTTAATCAACGGTGAACCTACCACTATTTTTTTTTTTTTTTTATTAAAAAAAGAGAGTGATTACTGAAGCTTCACAAACAGTGCTTTATTTAGTCATAGGAGCCGTGGTCTGGTACTAGGATGGGAGGACTTTATTGGCTGCTAATCTAATATCTAAGATTGTGTTTGTCTGCTTTTCCTTCTTGCCATTTATGGTGAAAAATCTGCCAGAGCATCACAAGTGTTTTGTTTCTTGTTTCTAGTCCCATCCCAATTTCATTTTCATGCAATGGGAGTCAGGTTTGGAAGATAATTATGAATTTCCTTCTACTTTTAACAATGCCCTGCTTACTGTACAAAGTTTTGTCTGAACATTACTGCTTATTCTGAAAAACTCAGTGTGTAGTTTTTAATGTCGTTTCAAGCCTTCTGAAGTTTCAAGTATTTCTGGGGCATTGCTAATGGTTTACCTTAGAATGCAAAAAGAACTTATAAAGGAGATGTCAGGAGAAAATAATAATCTCCTCAGTGCAATCATGTCATTAAGATGCTATTGTTAAGAGTGGGGGATGAGGCAGAGGAAAGACCAGACAGTGACTTAGAGACATGCACATTTGGCATTAAAGCCATTACTGTCTTGAAGCCTTCTGGCCTGTAGGGTGTATGGAAATGTGTCAGTTATGGAGAGTTTTATATTAATCTCCTGTACCATCTAATTTGGTTGATTCAAAATTAGGTGTAATTGCAAGTACTCTTCTGACACTAGGGAGACCAGCCAACAATAACCTTCATTATTTCTTCTGGTGAAGGCCACATTTGCTCTCAGGTAAATCTCTTAGAAAAGCTCATCACTTCACTGCCCATTTTTCTTTGGTCCCAGGCAAAATTATGCATTACATGAACTCACTCTTCATGCTTTTCCTGGTCTCTCTTGCTACCTTGTCCCAGGCCAGTTGCTAGAGACTTGTGCTCCCACAGTGGGCATCTGATAAGTGAGTTCACATTTCATTGTTGGTGGCTTGCAGATGTGTTACTCCTGGAATTATTCTAAGGGGACTCTATGCCTAATATAAAGCCTCACCCAAAAAGGAACCCATCTCCAAGGGTAGATTTTCTAGCCCCGGGGCAGCTGAGTGTAGAAGAAATTGTTTTGAGCAGTACTGTTTTTCTAGGGTCACACAAGTTCTGCCTATTTCACTTGTAGCAACGCTGGCCATGGGTATAAGTATGACATCCTTTGGAGTTTTAATGCACATTTCCTGAGACTTAAAGATGGGAATTTTCTATGGACGCAGTACCTCAAAGGGATTCTTTGGGATTTTCAAGACCCAAAAGTAATGAATCTTTTCACTACAGATGATCCTTGACTTATGGTGGGGGCTACATCCTGATAAGCCCATTGTAAGTTAAAAAATATAAGTAGAAAATGTGTTTTCAATTAAGAACCATCCTACGTTGGAAACCATCTGTATTTTTGTGGATATTTGTGGTGTAAACGTTGGGGACCACGTGCTATGCTGATAATGACCATCTTGTTGAAGTGCCTTGTAGGGTAAGGACTCACCCTGGGAGTGAGCGTGAGTTTCCCTGAGGGGTGGACAGTCCAGACATCACTTCTGGGAATAGGCAGGTCCTGGGAAGTCTGGGCTGAGCCTCAGTTTCATGAATCTGGACTTCAAGGAGTTTGAGATAACCTCTGGGGCTATGTGTTTCTACTCAATTGAATTGTTTTTTCTACTTTGTAAGCCAGAACTCCTGGCTCTCTTGGGTTCTAATGACCCAGGAGACTCTTCAATGACATTTGGATTCTCCTGTTTCCTGGGGAGCTTTCTTCCTTAATCCTGGGGATACTCAAAGTGTAAGCCAGCCTGGAAAAGAAGTTCCAAGGCTGGAGGATCATGAGGTCAGGAGATCGAGACCATCCTGGCTAACATCGTGAAACCCCACCTCTACTAACAATCAATCAGTCAATCAATCAATCAATCAATCTAGGCGTGGTGGCAGGTGCCTGTAGTCTCAGCTACTAGGGAGGCTGAGGCAGGAGAATGGCATGAACCCAGGAGGCAGAGCTTGCAGTGAATGGAGATGGCACCACTGCTCTCCAGCCTGGGTGACAAAGTGAGACTCCATCTCAAAAAAAAAAAAAAAAAAAAAAAAGTTCCTGGGGCTGGGCACAGTGGCTTATGCCTGTAATCCCAGCACTTTGGGAAGCCAAGGTGGGTGGATCATTTGAGGTCAGGAGTTCGAGACCAGCCTGGCCAAGATGGTGAAACCCTGCCTCTACTAAATATAAAAATTAGCCAGGCATGGTGGTGGGCACCTGTAGTCCCAGTCACTCGGGAAGCTGAGGTAGTAGAATCAGTTGAAACCAGGAGGCGGAGGTTGCAGTAAGCTATCGCGCCACTGCACTCCAGCCTGGGTGACACAGTGAGACTCTGTATCAAAGAAAAAGTTCCTTGGGATACTGCTGGTGGAAGAGCTGCCCAGTGTGTTCAGCCCAGGGACTGTAATACCAGCTTGCTTCATCTGGAGTTGTTTCAGGAGACACTTAGTCCCTCTCACTTCCTTCATCTTCCTAAGTGACTTTCCCTGAGCACCTCACATCAGCCTCACTATTGAGGTGTCCCTACTCTGGCCTTCAGGTGTCTGGGCACTATAGACTGGGCATGAGCTTTCACAAAATGTTGGCTAATTTTATACTAATATCTATCCTGGGAACCACCTGTTCAGTAGTCTGATTCCAGAATCTTTTCTTCTTCCACTGGAGTCTTCTCAGGAGTGGGTCCCAATTTTGCAGACCTAGAAGTGGGCATTTTTTATGCCAATCCCTGTTCCTGGACTGTTTTGAATAGAAGCACTACTAGGATGTGAGTGTATCCTTTGGTTTGCTCATAATATTCTTTTCCTTCCAAGAATGCCCCTTCTCTCTAAAATGATCTCAGCAGACCCTCAAGATACCTTTTGGGTCCTTCTCTTCCACAAAACTGCCCCAGGTCTCTCCCTCCCTAGAACTCAACTTCCTTTTTTTCCCCCAATGATCCTTTTGGCAATGAATCACATGCATACTTTGTGACATACTCCAATAATCACTTTATGGTGAGCATAATACCCACTTTACTTAGCTTTGCTCATTTTGATGTATGGCAGACATCTCTGTCTGAGTGATGAGTCTCTGGAATATTAACTCTATTCTGCATGATGGCTTTGGTTTGGGCAGATGTTTTTATCTATCACCCGTGTCGATCTGCTTTCCATGAGGGAAATTTGGCTGACCTTCAGAGGATGGATTACTGACCTCCATTGGGAGCCAATGGAAGTGATATCATTAACGGATTTTTTTTTAACAGCAAAAATGGAAGATAATTAAATGCAGCACAGTAGTTGTAAAACAGATTTCATTGTGTTATACATCACTTCATAAAGTAAGCATAGTTCCCATTCTTCCACGTTTTTTGCAGCATTTTACCATAGAATAATGACTCCCTAACAACTCAGCTGAAAAATATTTAGATCTACTTGCTCTAAGAATAAGGTCAACATTAAACATTCTCAGATGAAAAGCTTGCTGGATGAAATAGTGCACCATCAGAATAAAGCATGCAATATATTTACAGTCAGATGAAACAAGTATGTCCATAAATCTACCAGAAAGACCATCTCCTTCTTTAGGAAATACATGTATTGCTTAGCCAGTACCAATAAGTTAATGTGGTGTGAGTAATTTTGGGTATTCTGGCCTTCCTGAATCTCACAGCCAAACCAACCAGAAGGCTTCCCCTCTGGGTTGATAGTGGCTTATCATTTGGCATCTGGAAACTTCTCTTATTTTGCAGGATATGGCTCTCTAGTGGGTGGGGACACAGGGCAGCACCCAATAACCCTGATTGTATGGCTTACTGACTTGCCTAAGAAAAAATAAGTCAATCATTCAGATTAATCTGGGAGGCTAATTCTAAAATCAGATTTTATGAGAATTGCTAGATTTGGGGCTATGTTAACCTAATTTCCAAAAGAAAAACTCTTACTGGAGAGAAACCATCATCATGTTGGCTCATTCTATTGTGTTTATATATTTCACAGTACAATGATTCAGTCTTGCCAGGTTCCATATTAGGAGGAGGATTAGAACTACATCACTCAGTATTATCTTTTGTCTGTTCTAAAATATTAAGTTAATTTATAGACTTACAGATTTTTTCCATTCCAGGACTTCATTTGCAGGGAGCCTTCAGAAAAAACAGGTCACTTGCAGTAATATAGGACTAAACTGTGATTCTGGAGACCCGGGTTTCTCTTTGCTGTTCAACCAGTGTAGTCTTTTGTGTGTGCTGTTAAGTGATTTCTGGCTCACTGAAATGTGATAATGACTTCATATTTGCGAAGCGCTAAGTATCCTGATATTTTGCTCTTTTCAAGCAGATAATTTCAGGCAGAAATAATATAGCTTGTCTTTTGCTAGGTCTCACTAGGGGGAAAAAATCGCTCACAAGAGCCTTGCCTGCCTCAACAAGAAGGGTCTCTACTTACACAAATGGCTTGGTTTCTTTTCTGGTTATTGGGTCACAGGTGGCTTGCCATTTGCTTTGAGTTTGCAAATAAAGTACATCTTGGGTTTCCTTACCTTTAAACAAGTAAAGATAAATTTGGTGAAAGTGGGAGAAGGTTCACAGGATGAGAACATCAATTCAGCTCATAGCAGGTGTAGGTCTAAAGTGCCTCTTTGCAGGAAAGCAAGCCACCACCAGCTGTCCACCTGCTCTCTGGGGAAGGGACCAGGCATTGGAAAGGCTGCCTTGGGAGAAGTGACTCAACAAAATCATTTATAACCCAGATGTAGCTTTGTTTCCTTTTTCTAATATGGGCATATTTATTGCCATCTCAATTATACCTAATTCAATTAATGGAAGAAAATATACATGAAAGGACTCCCAGAAACTAAAATAGCTAACTATAGGCAAGATGTGTGATTATTTAGACTCTATCAAACAAACCCAGTACTGGCAGGGCTGTTCTCTCCCCAGTACTTACCAGAGAGGGAGCAGAGATAATGCACAGCCACATTCCTCCCCATTTCATGAAATAGTTTCATCTTTACCTTGAGGTCACGCTACAGATGAAGAGTAAAATGAAAGACTGAATACGATCAGTACTAATTAAAATGGGGGGAGGTATTGAAAGAGTCTAAAATTGGCTACAAATAATGAGATACATTGGACTCTTCCTCATTAACAAGATTTAAAATAGGCTGGGAAATTTCTGTTTGGAACTGTGAACTATGATGGGTGTGGTCCAACAGAAAAAGAACACTGGAGAGTCATGGATAATGAAATACAACTGGAAAGTTAAGGAAAGCATGCAATGCCCCAAGACAAGCTTGTCCAACCTGTGGCCTACATGAAGCCCAACACAAATTTTTAAACTTTCTTAAAACAGTCTGAGTTTTTTTTTTTTTTTTGCAATTTTCTATTTTTATTTTTTTTTAAGCTCATCAACTATGGTCAGTGTTAGTATATTTTACATGTAGCCCAAGAAAATTCTTCCAATGTGGTCCAGGGAAGCTAAAACATTGGACACCCCTGCCTAGGGGAACTTGTTTCGTCTACTTGGTTGTCCTAATTGCATTTCACCTGCAGTCCAAAGGTTATTTTAGATGATAGAATTGCAATAACCCCAAACCCAAAGAATTGTTGAAGTGGTTGGGAGAGGAGGTCATTTCTGAGATACATTTCAAGGAGAAATACCAGTTTGAGAGAAGGAGCTGGTAGTTAGTTATTGTGTGCAAGTGTTTTTCTTTGATGGGGAAGGAGTGGTTGGCAAAGATCTGTGTATACATTTCCTGCTCCTGTTTCCTTAACCACCATCCTCAGGGCATCTCTGGCACCTTGGGATGGGGTAAGTGCTCTCTACTGCCCTCGCTTTAGCTGCCTTAATCTTGTCTATATGGCACTTTCTGCATGAACAGACATTTGCCTTAGAGGGATGAAACTGGACTTGCAAGAGTTTGCTGTAGAAGGGTTCAAGTCAGGAAGATGCTCAGAAATGAGCACTGAGAGGGTGGCATCAGTGTTGACTTAAAAAAATCTGACCTCACATGTTCATCTTTCCTAAAGTAGAGAGGCTCAGTTTCTAGCCTCTCAAACCATAAGGAAGTAATCAAAATTAGAGCAGATGGAAAGCATCTCTTACCTTAAAGGCTCACATACGTTTCAGAGAAGCAACTTCTCTAGCTAGACTTATTCTTTTATGGTCTTGTTTATTACTATAAACAAGCAAGTTCACTTTATCATTTACTCTTTATTGTGTTGTTTGAAGTACCTATGTAATGCAAGTATGTACTGTACTAAAATACCTATATTTCCAAATAACATTATGTGGTGTAGCCCACAGTCTCTGCAGAAGCATCATGAGTAACCTGTGCCTTTATACTTTACAATTTGTTATTGGTTGCTGTTAAAAGTATGATAACAGATGAAGAAAAAAAAGTAAGTATGAATATACTTTTCCAAACACACACATACACAGCTTACAGTGGAATCTCAATGGAAACAAGTCAAGTGACATCTGATGTAGGATCTATAAAATGTAGACTCTGCAATAAAAAGCCAAAGGCACGTAAAAATATATTTTAACTTTAAAATAACTTAGTTACAGTAATACTTTGCCTGTGTCTTACCAACATGTAGCTGACAGTCAAAATTTTGCAATATAGATATAGAGGGATATATAAGAACTACAAGAAAATCCCCAAAACCCTAAGTTCAAATGTGAAAACAGAAAAGTTTTAACACTGGAGAATTCGCTATGGTGAGCCCAAGCAATATAGAAAAGAGTCTACAAAAAGGCTTAGGTGTTAAATAAATTGACTTCCTCTTGCTCAGAAAATGTCAGAGTGCTGTAAAGTTCCATAAAAAGTTCCTCAGTGTCACTCGCTCAGCCCTTCATAGCTAGTGCCAATCCTGGCCAAGCCAGATTTCTTGTGTGTCTGCAAACAATGTGTGAGCTGAACATCACCAATGCCTGCTGAAAACGGGCTCTGACTCACTTCCTCTTTTTGCCAAGATAGGTTTTGCTTTGTTGTTTTTTTTCTAAATTGTTTTTGCAAGGAGGGCATACCAGGTAAAAAAATACTTTGTAAGAATATTATTTTAGAAAACCCATCACAAAACTGCAAATACAGCTCCGGAAGCCCTTCTCTTCAACTGTGGTTAGTTTAGTTTTTGTACCTTTTACCCCAAAGGAAAAAAGTTGGCATCCTGTTACTTATTTTTATCCATGACATTCAGCACCTCATCCAAAAGTGAGGGCCCAAGATCAAGCTGCAGGGAGAGGAGGGAACCTGTAAGGTCAGAGAGAGACTCCTCTGACTTAGTCTTTCCCTTGATGAGCTCGCATGGGGTGGGATGGTCAAACATGTCCTCAGCTGGCCAGTCGGGGTACTGTTCAGACAGGCTGGAGGAGTGGCTGTCCCTGCCCTGGCTGGACTGAGATGCAGAACCGCTGGAGCCCCACGAGGTGTCTCCCTGGTGGACTGTCCCATTCTCCAACAGACTGCTTTTCTCCTGAGCTTTTTCCTCCATGACAGGCTCGCAGCTAAGCCTGGGCAGCTTTGCTGGCCCAAAGGACTCCTGTTTGGAATTAAATGTCACCGGTGACAATAAGGGCAGCATAAGAGCTTGGGACCCTCCAATGGTCGGGAGGGAGATGGCATTTTTGAGCACCGGGGAGGGTGTTTCTGTGAACACAGAGTCCGAGGTGCTGTTGGCCCGGAAGAACTCGTTATGCCCAGGGAACTGGCCCAGGTGTGCTTTCTCCTGGTTTCCAGGTAAAAGCTCGTAGTTCCCTTGAAGAAAGGAAATATCTCCAAAGACATCGTGCTGGCCCTCTTTGCCGATGTGGATGGTGTGGCGAAAGTCTCCGAGCGGGGGACTGATCATGTCGGGAGACAGAATGTCCCTCAGTTTAAATTTCTTTCCTTTCTTGTTATTGGCTGCTTTCAGGTAAATTGGGGTCTTGGCTGGCATTTTGGAATTTGAGAATGTCTATTTTGCAAGTGGAAAAAAGGGCCACTTTCTTCACAGATGGTATATGTTTCTGAATAATCCTTTTTGATAGGAACTGTCACATCATTTTTTCAAGTGGCTTCAGAAGTGGCTTTGAAATGAGATGGGGTCAGAGAACCTTCCTGAGGTTACGGCCAAGTGAGGCTTGCTAGAGAGCCAGTTACATCATCCAGTCTTGACCACAACCAGGAGAAACCTGGAGAAGAAACCAAAGCAGGTTATAATCTAAAGACCCATTTGGGTGCCCTAGGGTCTCCCTTTTCACAAGAGCCTGTAAATAATGGCAGGGCCAGTTCCAACTAATGCAAACTTATTGTTTCCCTCCAGTAAGTGGATAAAAATTTTCATCTTAATCTTAAAGAGAAAACAAAACAGGAAAGAGAAAGATCTAAAAACCCCAAATCTATGACACCAGTACTTTTTAGACATAGCCATGAACACATCTTCTGGACATGTCTACAGTTTTAGTCATTTTCCTCTATTCTAAGAATTGCTGTAAGCATAGATCAGTGATTTCAGCTCCTTAAATACAACTGAATTTGTTCTAAAATACATTTTCCTTTTGCTTTGATGTGCATACTAGCAAGACTAATGATATTGCATTGAGTTCCATATGTACATAAGTTAATGCAATAAAATGAATAGTCCTACAAGGAAAGGTGCTGGAATTATTTAATAAGTGACAATAACTTATATGCTACTGTCCTATAAAATATTAGTGGAATACATTCTTACAGATAAGAAAATGGAGATTCAGGATAAGCCCTTCCCCCAGAAAGTTACCTTTTCTCAATAACATATAGCCAAGAAACAAGAGAGCTAGAGTTGGAATCGGGTTGTGGCAAAGTATTGGGCTGTCGAGGATGTCAGGATTTGAAGGCATTCTGAGGTAGGAGGAGATGAACAAAACTGCTTCACCTCAAAGAAATAACTTTGTAATTTTCTATTATAGGCTGGGCCTTCACTTGGGAACACCTCTGAAACATTACTGATAAGGCTATATCCTCCCTGCAGTAGGCAGAATTTGAAGGGAGCCGCCATGATCTGCCTCCTGGTGTTAATGCCTTTGTAAGTAGAACCTATGACTGGCTTCTAACCAAGGGAATATGGCAAAGGTGATAGGTCACTCCTGATTAGGTTACATTATAGGAGATTCCATCTGAGCTGACAAGGGAGAAGACTTGCTGGCTGTGGGGAGGTGAGCAGTTACACTGTGTTGAGGGCCTATGGAAATGAAATCTGCCAACAATGTTGGGGAGCTTGGAAGTGGATCTTTTCCCCAGTTGAGCCTCTGATGAGACCATCACCCTGGCTCACACTGAATCACAACTCAGTGAGATGCTGGAACTCAGCCCTGCCCAGATTCCTGACCCACAGACCCTGTGAGATGGTAAATGTTGTAAGCCCTCAAGTTTGTGGTCATTTGTTACCAGTGTAGAAAGCTAACACATCCTCCCTGCACATACTAGATGGTAAGATTAGGAGGGCGTGAGCTGTAAGAAGGCATTGGGGATGTAATGTCCTCTTTTGCTGATGAGATGCTCTTATCTTTTGAAAATAATCCTCCACCTCCGATGCTGGCATAGAGAAGCTAAACCCTTTCCCACTGCAGGAACTCCCCAAATGGCTCTACCATGACCTCTTCCCTCAGGAGCTCCTCCCCCTGGATGCAGAGCCTGCAAATAAA
This sequence comes from Rhinopithecus bieti, assembly GCF_001698545.2. Taxonomy (NCBI): domain Eukaryota; kingdom Metazoa; phylum Chordata; class Mammalia; order Primates; family Cercopithecidae; genus Rhinopithecus; species Rhinopithecus bieti. Next base: position 1,483,511 of record NW_016821592.1, on the reverse strand, counting down.
TATTCCAAGGGCTGGGTGGGTTAGCTTGTGTTTTGAAGGGAGCCACATTTGCTTTGTAGCAGCTGGAGGCTGTCTGCATCTGCCCCATATTTCTTTCCTTTCAGCAAGAGTTTTAAATTCATTTACCAGTGGCAGGTGACAAGAACTGTGCTCCACCACCCACTGACTCAGTAACAGCTAACTCAGTTTGGGAAGCAGCTAGCTCAGCATGTCAGCATGCTGGCCAGCAACCCAGGCCTGAGAAGCCCGAGAACAATGCACGGGAGACAGCCAGCCCCACTCTGGCTTTGGGTGTGGGGAGGAGGCAGAGGAAGTACCAGGAGGTTTGCACTCATGCAGAGCGGGCTGACCATGGAGCTGCCAACAATGACATGATCATGGGTCCTGACACTCGCTCTCATAGTTTTAGCTCTAATTTGGGTCTTGTTGTGGTAACAGAAGTTAATGCTCACGTTCTTCCTGTTAAAATATCAGAACTTCCTTCCTGTATGAGTATACAATACCTAGTCCTGGCCTAGGACCCCTGCTGTTCAGAGGTAGCCTTCCTGCCCTCTGGGCAGAGTGTGGCTGACTGCCTGCAGGAGCAGCTGGGTGGCCTGAGGAACAGCTGCCCACAGGAGTGGTGTTCTCAGCACACATGGCTAGGAAGGCAGCTGCCATGGAAAGATACAGTTTGTCCACCACAACTCAAGGGCATGCCAGGACTGCCTGGGGTCAGCTGATGGAGGCAGGGTTATGCAAGGCCAGGTCCCAGGGTAGGGTGCTCAATTATTTAAAAAAAAAAAATCAATCACTTAAGGCCTGGAGTTTGAGGTCAGCCTGGGCAATGCAGCAAGACCCTGTGTCTATGAAAAAAAGTAGCTGGGCATGGGGGCACCCGCCAGTAGTCCCAGCTACTCAGAAGGCTGAAGCAGGAGGATTGTCTGAGCCCAGGAGTCTGAAACCAGCCTGGGAAACATAATGAGACCTCATCTCAACAAAAACTTTCTTAAAAAATTAGCTGAGCATGGTAACACACACCTGTAGTGTTAGCTACTTGGGAGGCTGAGGTGGGAGGGCTGGGTGAGCCCAGGAATTCAAGTCTGTGGAGAGCTATGATTGTACCACTGCACTACAGCCTAGCAAGGCCCTGTCTCAAAAAAAAAAACCCATGAAAATGTAGCCAGAGTCCCTGCCACTCTGACTGGATCATTCACATCCACCCTTTAAGGATTTGGGACAGTGAGGAGGAAGAGCAAAGGGGGAGGAAATGCATGCTGTTCTCTGAGGGTGCAGAGGAGGAGGGCCCAGTCTGCAGGCTTCCTGGCTGGGCACCTACCAGGGAGCAAGATGCTGGTCAAGCCCCAGCCTTTGGCCAGTCCTTGCCCAGCCACAGGCACTAGCACCAAGGGCCTCAACCAGAGGCTCGCACGTCTTGAAGTTGGGCTTCATGTCAGTGGCATGGAGGCAAAGGTTGGAGGGAAGCAGCAAAAAATAAAAAGGTAAGAAAAGGGTTGGTGGGGAGGCTACCTAAGCTGTAGTGAGATTCTGGTGAGTGGGAGATACTCGAGAAGATACCTTCAGAGGCATTTTGCTTTCTTTCTACAAATATTTACATCATATTTACTGCATGATGGGGCATAGGCTTCTAAGACTGTAGAAAAAAATAATTGGAACTGAATTTGTACTATGTGCCAATCCTAAGAGCTCCCAAATACTTTGAAAGTTAAAACAAAGAGTTTTGGGCAAAATGTCAGTTTTACAACTCTAGGTATGTTGATGTTTGTGCTGCTGGGAAAGTATCTGGCAGCTCTGATCTAGTCCCTCTACGGCATCTGTTCTCTTTCCTCCCCAGCTCAGGGGCAAACATGCTTGATCCCAGGAGAGGCAATCCAATGCTGATAATCCAATGCCCATAATTTCTTGAACTGACCACTTCCTCCTCCTCTCCTTTCTGAACATTCTGGGCTAAGTCCATGCAACTTGATCAGTTTTCCCTTCTGCTTCCTGGGTTCACTGCTCTTTCAGAATGTTTGCCAATTACTTATGCAGAAACCTAATGGGATAGTTTCTTCCCTGGCAAGAAGTGGCTGCTCCTGGAGAGGGTATGAGCATCTCCTGGGTACCAGCAGCACTTAATACAAGTCAGTATTTGTTGAGGACTTCTCTATGTACCGAGCATTGTTCCAACCCCTGACATGGACTAGCTGAGGAAACCATGAAGCTGTTACTGTTACTATCCCCATTTTACAAATGGATCACTACTGAAGAACTGATGTCCGGCCACTGCCAAGGCTGCATGGCTACCAAGCACGAAGCCACATGGCTGGGCTCTGAGCTTTGAGGTCTTGATGTGACATTTAATGAGTACTCTTCTGGGAATTCTGTCTGCTCCCAAATTATGAAAGGGGTGCATTCCAAAGCCTGTTTAAAACACAAATGTGTGGCAATGTGCTGGGCTGATGAGGATGGGAAACAGGCCCTGCATACACTGAGAGTTGAAGTACGAACAGGTCCAAACTCAGTAGAGGCAGTGGGGCAATATCTATCAAAACTGCAAATCATATGCCCTCTGACCTCAGACGGCACTTACAGGGATTTACTCAACTCAACTTATTTCATATGTAAGAAATAACAAGGCTGTTCAAACCAGCACAGTTTATAACAGTCAAGAGTTGGAAACAACCTAATTGTCCACCTATAGAGGACTGGTTCAATTAAGTGCATCCATACAAATGAATACTATTCAGATCTAACAAAGAATGAAGAAGCGCTTAATGTGCTCATCCGAGAAGAGCTCAAAGATGTACATCATCAAAGGAAAAAAAAAGGAGGAGCAAATGCGTGTATTTATATTTGTACTGGCTTATCTATAAAGTATTTCTGGAAACACACAATAATAGTGACTGCCCACAGAGAGGGGAAGTAGATGGAGGGGGGAACAGGGTGGCAAAGAAATTTTTCACTATCCTTTTATGATTTTGGATTTTCAAATCATGTGAATGAATTGGCTATTTTTTTAAAAATCACAAATGTGTATGCAGGGCTCAGATTAGGCTTTCTTGGAGAGCCAATTTTATACATAGCTGTTAGGTCCTGAAAAGCCTACTATGAGTTACTGATCATAACACAAACATCACGAAAATGTGTCCAAAAGCAGCATCTGCAATGGCAGTGTGTGGGCATATGAAGACTTCACAAAAGGCCTGAGCCATGTCTCCCCTGAGCTTGGCTATGGAACAGATCACTTTTTCCTTCTGTGAACAGGCTTTCACCAAAGAGGCAGCACGGATCAGTACTTTGTAAAAGGGACGAGATCTCAGAAGAGAAACATTTGTAGTCGGAAGGGAAAGTGAGAAAATCCAACAGGTGGGAGAGGATGCAGGAGAAGCTGCAGGTCAGGGCATGAGCGAGAAGGGAAGTGCAGGCAGGTGGAATCGCCTGGGCCCATGAGGACAGCTTCTTGTGCAAGGGTGACTAGTGACACACAGATAACCTTTGATGATGGAATGGGCCTAAATGCCATGACGTGAAATCCTATCCCTCCTCCTTTTTTTCTCTTTTTTGAGACGGATTCTCGCTCTATCGCCTAGTCTGGAGTGCAGTGATGCAATCTTGGCTCACTGCAAGCTCTGCGTCCCAGGTTCACGCCATTCTCCCGCCTCAGCCTCCCGAGTAGCTGGGACTACAGGCACCCGCCACCACGCCCAGCTAATTTTTTGTATCTTTTAGTAGAGACAGGGTTTCACTGTGTTAGCCAGGATGATCTCGATCTCCTGACCTTGTGATCCACCCACCTCAGCCTCCCAAAGTGCTGGGATTACAAGTGTGAGCCACCATGCCCGGCCTCCCTCCTCATCATTTTAAGAAGACACCTGGGTTCCAGGAGACAGCTGGTGAATGACCAACACATCAGAACAGTCAGCATGAGTCAGGGGAACCCCAGGGCTTTGCCTTCTGCCCAGAAGGACGGACCTGCTTGGAGGAAGGGATGTTGGGAAAAGAGAAAAGGAAGAGCTAAACAGGAAGGGCTTACAGGCTGGAAGAGAATTACCAGACTACAACTAGGGAGCGGGTCCTCCTGGGTGTTCCACAACCCAGATGAGAGAATTTTAGCTGTCTGTCTCAGTTAAAACTCTTAACACCAGCATTAACCTGTGGGTACTGAGCCATCCGAGGGTGCTGGGCGCACTCACTTGTGTCTGTCTGTCCTCGTCTTGAACCCCTTTCCTGCAACCAAGGGTCAAGTCACTTGGTCATCCAGGCTGGAGTACAGTGGCACAATCACAGCTCACTGCAGTGCCGAACCCCTGGGCTCAAGCTATCCTCCTGCCCCAGCATCCTAAGTAGCTGAGACTACAGGTGCACAACACCATTCCCAGCTAATTAAAAAAAATTTTTTTAAGAACAAGGTCTTGCCATGTTGCCCAGGCTGGTCTTGAACTCCTGGCCTCAAGTGATCCTCCTGCCTCAGCCTTCCGAGTAGCTAGGATTACAGATGAGCCTCACCACGCCTGACTCTCTCGTTTTCTTGCATTTCTCTACACCCACTCTCTTACCTAAATCTTAAAAGACAGACAGAAAGGTTCTTATAGGTAGCCCTTCCTCAAAAACCTTGACCCTGAAATTTGAACTTTCCACAATTATTCCTGGTTTCTTTCTAGTTCCACAAACGTTCTCCTAGTTCTTGGATCATGGTTTGCTTTTTCCCTTCGTAGATGATGTTGGATATAATATTCATCTCAGAAATTAGATTCCTTTAAAAAATGCTCTAGTTCCTGGGGCACTAGAAGAAAAGATTTGCCAACAAGTGTTCAGCTTGCCAGTCAGTCATGTGGCAGGTCAGAACATGTGGCAAGCAGACAGGTGGGCACAATGCTGCTGAGAACGGACATGCTCCCTTACAGGTTTTCTGAGAAATGCAAGGGTTTCAATACACAAAAGGACCTGAGAGGAAGCTATGGCCATGGTTTTGATAAGGAAGAGAGCTAGTTTCTTGTGACTGACTGAAGTGTAAATGACAGTGATAATAATAGAAATAATCACAGCAGTAATAAATAATTCAGTTAAGAGAAAAACTGAAGCGGTGTTTTGCTTCATTTCTTACCATCCTTTTGGCAAACAGAATGATGCTGAAAATACCAAAACAGGGCAGCAGCCAGGAGGAGGAGAAAATCAAGGGGTTATAAAAAATGACAGAAAAATCAGTTCCTAAGTTACTTAAGAGTTGACGCACTGGCAACTTACAGGACTCTGAAAAGAACAAAGGGGTTGGGATATTTTAAAAATTCCATTTATTTTAAAGGAATGTTTGGTTTGCCTACTAATTGTTTTTAGATTCTTAGTGGAGAGAAAGAATAAAAAAAATTTGCATCCTGCAAAACAGGTTGCAGTGTTAATTTAAAACACACACGTATAAAAACAGGGGCAGGTGGGGTGAGGGGTGCTACTGTCCCCAGGGACCTGAGGCTCTGTTCTTTTCTCCTCCTTGCAGGAAGTGAGCCTGCATCCGACTTCCCCTTTCTGGCTTGGTTGTCACATCCTTCAAGGACATTCCAGCTTCTGATCACTTTTCGCTTTGCCTCAGCACAGTCGCATCGATGCAGCCAGCCACGGCACCACTGCACCATCTGAGCCCCATGCCGGAGTATCCAGTGACTCCTCCTGCATGTTGGAACCAAGAGTCCTAGGGGAGGATGACGACTCGGCCAAGTACCCTCCGCCACTTCCCTACCCCCAACCATCTGTGGGCTATGTCTCTCTGCTACCAACCAGAAGATAATTCCACTGTGCCAAGCGCCCAGAACATGCCCCTGGGCTCCACATTTAGAAGGGATAAAGGCTACCTGGAACATGTCCCCGCATGTTCAGAGCAGGACAAATGGGAGGAAGTGAAGGAGCTCGGTTGGGACACGTGAGAAGAGATGGAAGGAATAGAGCAGCTTAAAGAAAACTCATAGAAAACTAATCTTAAAGGATCTGAAGGATTCATTTAATTGTAATGAAAAAGAAATTAACTTGTTCTGCGAGGCCCTAGAGCTAAGCAGAAACTACAAGGGAACAGATTTTGGCTCCTCTAAGTAACAACTCAGGTTTCTCAAAAGATGGAATGGGCTGTGGTGGGGAGGGGACAGCAAGTATGGCCATGGGATGAGGCTCTCACAGAGGCGAGGGCGGATACCCTGCACCTCCCCAACAGTGCGTGAAGGGAGGTGTTCACGTTCCCATTTACTCTGAGTTTCCTATATGGGAACATGATCACTGCCAATTTCCTTATGGTCCCAAGTCACTTTCCCATAGAAAAACGCACACAGACTTTCCCTTGAAAAGGCTTTCTGTTTGAACATGGCAGTCTTCTTACTAATTTAGAAATGACCAGCCAATCTTTGGGATCAGAAACACTAAAATATTTCTACAGCATGGGCGCTCACATCAATCCTTTCAGAAACCTCTGTAGGAGTGCTTCTCCGAATAATTTTAAAATCAAAGGGGGAAAAAACCCCATAGTGTTAGATTTTCATTTAAGTTCAATGTTTAATTTCTGAGGCGAAAATCAGTGTAACCAGAAGCACCCAGTAACCAGCATCCTGAAGGGGATGTTTTTCATATTTTCAGTCTGTTTAACTCCACCCATTTGAGAAGATAAGAAGATGCCTTTTCTATTTTTAGATTCTTACCCTCTCCCCATATCATCTAAACTGAGGACATAGCTCTAAGCTTCAGACTATGAAACTCGTAGCTGGCTCCCCAGCTTCTGAGCTCTGTTATGCAAATGAACTTAGCCAGAATGAGCAGGTGGTATTTTACAGACCCATTTAAAGTCTGATACATCTCACCTTCCATGATTTTAAAGGGACTTTTCGTTTGTGATTCAGCTACAGCTTGAATTCATTGTTCTTTTACAACCCTGATTATATACAGACCCACAAATACCATATGTGAGGCTCAGTGCTAATTTGTGTACACGTCTCACTTTTATGGGATCTAATTTGAAAGATCTTTTAGAAGCAAAATTGGAAGACAGAAGGTCCACCTCACATAGTACCAAGTCTGCACTTTTGAACAGAGGCCATTAGGGCCTTTTTTTCCTATAAAAATGAGTTACTGGGGAAGACTCAACGTGGACATTGATCTCTGGCAGTTACAACAAGGCAGGAGGAGGGCAAGTCCTCTCATGCCTGCTTCATTTATCAGGATGCGTTTTGCATGGCACCAGGGCTGGTCAGAAGCACCCAGGCAGGCACTCTAGTTTCACACATGTGAATCTCTGATAAGGCCATTGCTGCGAACTGCTCACGTGCTTCTGTAACTAATGGATCTGACTTGGTCTGTGATGCTGCAAGGACAATATCAATACAGGAAAAGAACTTGACTGAAGTTTTCAGCAATATTCTGCCAGGATATTCATTCTAATCTCTGCTCAAAAGCAAGGAACGTGATTAAGTTGCTCACAAAATAATATTTAAGTCAGCAATTATTCGATGCAGTACTCCAGTTCTGGTAATGGTAATTTCAAATGATCCCAAATAATAAGCTGACAATGTCCAGAAATTCAGATTATGGTCATCTGACCCATACTACCTTGGAGAGCAAAGTTCCTAGCCATTTGCCTTTATGCCACATTCTCAAGTTTAGGCCCCTTGAATATTCTAGTTCTCTGATGGGGTAAAGGGACAAATACAGGACTTCCATGCTATTCTGTCACCCTGCTAGGGCTGTCTACAATAATCCATGTTCCTTGGATGGGCTGAAACATGGCTTTTCTGTATGATACCAGCACTGGCTATATGTGGAATCTGGGGGTCGTCATTCTACTCTCAACCTACTTCCACTGCCAACATCCTTGTGTTATTTGTATACATGTTAGTACAAATATATTTGCTGAATGATTTCCCTCTAAATAGGCTGAAAGCTCTTCTGTGAGGATGAGCTTATTCATCTTTTTGCCTGCCACAACACATGGCCCACAGGAAACTTTAAATTCACAAGTGTTAAATCCATAACCCCTGCTAGACTTTCCATCATGAGAGCCAGGTTGACTTGCTCCCGGGGGCCAAACCCTAGAGCATGTCTACAGAGGCTCTCTGGAAACTGACAAATCTGAAAGGCTTTGTTCTCTAAAGAATTTACACCTGTAAAGAGTAATAGCTAGCATGAGTGCTTTCTGTGGGCCAGACAGGCATGTAATGCTCAGCACATACCTCTTAGGAAGCAGTGTTAGATGAAGCCTGTGTCTCTGGTCAATCACCCAGAGGAGCTAGGATTCCAGCCACAGCTGCATTCTGTAGCCACTGCTGATTTGATAACTCGAGGACTGCCAACCTGAAGACTATGTATCTTAAGTCTGTCTGACAGCACCAAGAGGAAATGACACACCAAGAGCGCAACACTGAAGAGAGGTGGAGATGATAACCTGACCATGTCAGAAGCCAAGAATGAGTAGAAAGGGTCCTAGACACAGTCCCTCCATCTCGAACTCACTAGGACTTTTCAGTATTTTTGCTCTTGTCAAAAAGAATCTCAAAAGGGATGTGACTTTGTGGTAAACGTCAAAAAATTAGAATTCTTTGGGTGTATACCGAGTTAATGGGTGCAGCACACCAACATGGCACATGTAACAAACCTACACATTGTGTACCTGTACCCTAGAACTTAAAGTATAATAAATAAATAAAGATTAGAATTGTAAAGTAACAAAGACCCCCTGATCCTCGAGGAGAAAAACATCCTGTTCTTAGAAAATCGTGTTAAGTGCTGTTCATTCTTTTCCCAGAGGAAGCCCATTGCATGCAACAGTGAACAATCACAGCTTTCACTGGGACAATAGCTCCGGAGCTTCCTAACTGACACTGCATTTCCCTCCTAACCTGAAACTAAGAACCTTGTGTTCCCTACATGGAAAGCTCTCCCACCTTCTTACCATCAGCCTCTATTCACAACATCCTCTGAGACCTGCTCCAGACTCGTTTCCTTCCTGGAGGAAGTCTACTCCAATGCACCTCACGTAATCCAGCCTTGCTACTGCTTTGCTTAGGGGGTTTCTTAGGGGTTGTGGAGGGCTTGTATTACGTGATTTGTTGTTTTCCTGTTTTGTGGTTTTAATGCCTGCTATTTCCAGGTGGGTGGTGAGCTCAAAAAGAATAAGGTAAGCAAAAGGGCTATAAATGAGTGCTACTGTTGAGAAAACTCCCCTCCTCTTTATGCTGAGTCACTTACAGAGCCTCCTCTTGAGCTGGGGACACAGAAGGCCCTCAAATTTTACTGAATAAGCTCTTCTAGTTTTCTTTCTGACCATCCCTTAAGTCAAGGGTCTACAAGCTACAGGTAGGCCAAATCTGGCCCCCTGCCTGTTTTTATAGATAAAGTTTTATTAGAACACACCTATGCCTATTCATTTATGTACTGTCTACATCTCAGTGGGGTTCTCAACTGAGGGTGATTTTTGTTCCCTACGCAATATTTGGCAATGTCTGGGAATATTGCTGATTTTCATGACTGGGAGTGGTGTGCTCCTGGCATCTAGTGGGTAGAAGCCAGGAATGCTGCTCAACTTCCTACAGTGCACAGGACAACTCCCCAAAGCAAAGAATTATCTGGCCTCAAATCTCAGTAGTGCTGAAGTTGAGAAATCCCAGTAAAGGTGCTTTTTTTGCTCTATCAGGTCAGAGTTGAGTAGTCTGTGACAGAGACTGTATGTAGCTCTCAAAGCCCAAAATATTAACTGAGCCCTTACAGAAGAAGTTTGAACCCATCTTAAATGTTGGCATTTTCATAGGGTTGGATGGCTGCTGCCCATCCCCCGCTCCTCAACAATTCCCCCAGCAATCACATACCACCTCTACGGATAACTTCCAAATCAGTACCTTCAACCCACATGCATCTACTTAAGTCCAGACCAGTGCTACTCAAAGTGGGTTCATGCAGTCCATGATGAGATAAATACAGAAGCTGAAAGCAAGATCTTTTTGACATTGCCATAACATCAAACATGTGACCAATAGATTTTTTCTTACTGAACAGGCTATTGACAAGTTTGGGAGCTGTATGCTGTTGAGCTTACATGGGGGTTGTGTGTGGCCCAAGCTCCATATTCCTTGTGCACAGCAGTACTGTACAATGAATTGGAAATGGAAACAAAAAGACAGTGGCCCTTCCCAGAGAGTTTGAGAAGCATTGGCCTTTTCTTTCCCTTATATTCCAGACCTCTCTACTTTGCTTCCCTCAGATAGTCATAAACCTTGTCCCAGACGGGATTTGCCATTTTTCTTCCCCCTGCCTGTCCCAGGCATCTGCTTCCCCCACTATGCTTTCCTGGTAAATGGCAGAAGTCACTCAATTCCAAAACCTAGCTATCATCCCTTCTCCCCGCCTCCCTCGCTACATCAAGTCCTATAGTTCTATCAGTCTGTCTGGACTGTCTCTCCTCATTCATCATCCCTGCTCCATCAGCCTTATTCCTGGCCCCCATGATCTTTCTGCTGCACAAGGACATTTGCCCTTTACCTACCTCCCTGCCTCCCTGGTCCCTCCACCTTATCTTCCAGTCTACACCAGAGTGAGGTACCTAGAATCCTCATGTAACCTTATCACTCTCTGCTTTAAAACCCTTTCAAGGGTTTTAAGGGCAGGCCTGCCCCTACAGCCTGGAGATAAGATAAAATAGCTTGTGAAGCCCACCTCCGCAATCTGGAGGGCCTGCTACACTTGCAGCTGAATCTCCTGCCAGTTCCCCATGGCATCCTGTGTACACCTCAAACCTAGAAACTATCACACTGGATTGTTATCACTACTTATTTAACTCTTCCCCAACCAGGCTATAATCTGGGAGAGAGAACGGAGATCTTGTTCATAGCAGATACTGAAAAGTTGAATGGATAAATAAATGAGAAAGCTTGAAAACCATTGCTGTGCCTCTTCCTCTTCAACCCTGCCCCCTCTGCTGAAAATGCAAGCTGGAATCTATGATTCTTACAGAAGAAAACAAACATGTAACAAGAAACTGTCTCCTTTTCGTGTGGCAAAGGCTATCTTTCATTTTTCCATCTGTAAGCCATTTTAACCTTCCTCTATCCATACAGGGTAATAGTTTAACAGTGTATCAGTGCAAGCCAGAGTAATTCTACAGGACCATACAGCTCTTTGGCAAATATACAGATAAAAAATATAGATTTTTAAGGCAAATATTTGTGGACATGCTGTTTGAAAGTGATACGACTCCTATCCCTGACTGCAATGTGCAAACAGTGTCTTAGGTAAGACTCAAGGAAAATTAGACAATACAGTCCCCTGAATTCAAACTCACTGATTCTACTTAAATCAAACTTAAGGAAAGAGGCCCTGGAGCAACAATGAACTTGCTCTTTTCTTGTTTCAAAATGAGATGTGTTAAGGGAGAACTTGGCTCATTTGGCCTAAAATGTACAAGGGAGCTTCAAGAAACTATAATGGACAGTCTACAGGAAAGGGTTGTTTGGAAGATCAATATGTAACTGGCACAGATCAGATACGTGGGGAAAAATAAACCTATCAAAACATTTGCCAAACCAAACCAAATGAAACACCGATTGTATGGGCCAAGCAAACAGCTAACTCACTGCTGTTCCTGGCCTTAGAGGGGAAAGAGCTGGGCCAAAACTATGAGCCAGTCCTGTAAGACGCAGAAGCCCTGATACACTGGGTACCAGTTACCTTCATGTAAAATGGAGATAATCATCCCAAACTTTATAATAACCACAGGTTGTCAGAGCTGAGTGTGAAAATCTACAGTGCTATGTAAACACAAGGCAGTATCTTTTCCCCAAATGAGAAACCAGACTGTCTACTGAAATACAGGGTGGAGGGGAAACTATTCGAATTGCCAAAATAAACACTTCTATTTTCTCCTTAAATTTCGCCTGTATCACTCATTAATAAAATGGTTCCTATTGATCCTGTGGACAGTCTCCACAATTGGAAGGGATTCCTACCACCAGCTTGATGAGAGGTTAATTCCCCTGTCCATGGGACATAGGGCTGGGGCTATCTTCTCATTCACATCTACATGCATCGGTTATCTCCAGTTGGGGCTATTCCAGCCTTGGGAACAAATGAGACGTCCCTGAGTTGGAAAAATTACAACTACTACTATACAGGTCAGATAAAAGCGGTGTTTTAATACCAACTTGGGATCTCTTATAGTAGCCCCTGACCTTAAGACATAAATAAATACAAACAATCTAACACTTTTTTCTCCTAAATTCTCTGGTGACCTACTTACTTTATGGATGATTTTAAGAGGAAAATCCTTTTACTTCCATTTAAAGTTCATTTTAAGTTCATTTGGTTTTACTTTTAAAGGAAGCTGAGACCAACGGGGGGAATATTACCTTCTCTGATTTATTCAACTTCTATTTTGCCTCTACCTTAAGGTTAAAAAAAAAAAAAATAGAAAAGTAAATGGAATGAACCTCAAAGTGACAAGACCTGGAAGTGATGGGATCTGGAGGGTGTAGGGTTAGGGAGTGGGCACAACTAACACTGTCAAAGGGAAATGGAAGGCCAGAGTGGAGCAGTAATCATTGGAAGGGACTTCATACCATATGGGAGTCCAGATTGCCAGGCCTGATGAGTAAGGAGAGCCTAAGGTCCTGAAATCACTTGTCTCCTTTTGATCATGAAACCATTTATGAAAACCTTTTAAAAAACTATAGGGAGTAGTATGTATTTATGTATATTATATATAGTGTGTGTATACAGTGTGTGTGTGTGTGTATATATATATAGTGTGAGCGTATATATACACACACACAGGCAAATGATTTGATTTTCCAAAAGGAAGAGACAATTACTTGGTGACTACTATCACATCTATCTTCAGTAAAGGTCTAGGTTTTGAACACTTAAGAGATATATGCTCAGCCGGCACTGATAAAAAGTTCACTGGCACCTCACTTGCTTATACACATGACATAGTTGCTAGAAGGGTCGATTACTTGTAATCTGCCAATCTTAGCCAAGTCTTAAAGGGATCTTATTGATAGGGCAAGTGACATGGAAGACACAGAAGATGCACTTACCAATCTAAACTGGAGACCCAGAAGGAGCCTCAATGTGCCGATGGCTAACTGGGGTCCAGAATTACCTGGACCAAGAGCTGGGGCTGGATGAAGTCCACAGGAATGAACTGAATGATGATAAATAGAAAGTCCTGCTTTGGGTTAAAATTAATTCAATAATTCCATTTGCGCAGAATGGGGCAGGCTCTGGCTGCTGGTGCTTATAAACTGGATGGCAAGGCTACTGGGAGCTGGCAGCACGAGGAGGTGGCTGAAAAACTCATAGCCATCTGAAGGTCTCTGGATAGACCCCACCGGAATTGGTGATGTGTGAGAGAAGAGAAAAAACAAAAGGGCATATTGTTATTTTCCTAAATAGCTGATAAGTAGGGCCAATCGCTCTCCTTTCTAACCAAAGAAATTATGTTATTATCTGCTTATATTTCAGGCTTAAGATTTTCTTTTCCTTGGCCTAAAAAAAAGTAGAGCTGGGCCTAGGAGGAAGATTCATACTCTGTGTCACTTAAACAATTAAGGCCTTGGTTTTATCATGTCAGAATGAGACTGGGGCTGAGATAAGGTCCCTTCCATCTGTCAAATGGTAGGGCTCTGTCATTCTATTTGCAGAAACATCTAGCTTCTAGGAAGTTTCCAAAAAAGAAAAAAAAAAGTAATATTTTTAATGAAAGTAAGACTACCCTTAAAATCAAAATACTTTTTACCAGCGAATACAATTTTCATCATCCTTTCCCATCCTTCCTGGTATTCAATTAAGGGTCTGAGCCATGCTACTGACTCCCTTTGGGAGCTTCAGTTTCCCCATCTATGAAGTGCAAACAGCAATGGTGGGAGTCTTCTTAGGTGACAATGAGCATAAAGTGCTTGGCAAAGCACCTGGCAGGCAATGAGCCCAAATCAATGGAAGGGGTAATGTTTATTATTAATTACTCCAAAAAGCTACAGCTGCATAAGGAAGAAGATGAGCTGGAAGCTCATGGTGAGGATTCCTTCTAACCTTACTCCTTTTAGACCTTGGGATCTGGCTGCCTCAACTGATTGTTTTAAATATAGTGTGAAAAACTCCCAAATGTTCTGGGTCCAACAGTTTAATTCCCCACTCTGAGAAAGGAACGGAATTTGAAAGAAGTCCCTGCTTTACTCCCTGCACCGCCCTGAGAGACATCTCTCTGAAGCTCGCTCTCCCAGGCTGGCAAGTAAAGCACCACCATTCCCAGGTGAGCCCACAGCGAATACAAAACAAAGCCCCATCACCAGCATAAACTTTTGCTCAACTTAATAGAAGGCCAAAAATCAACACTCTTTTGGAAGACATTTCATTCTGAAGCTATCTGAGAGCAAGAAAACAGGCTCCAGTTGGTGCTGTGACATGCATAGAGTGAGCCACATGCCTCTTGCTGGTTCAACCCATGAGAAGCCAGCTTTAGAAAGCCCTTCAGTTAGACGCGGTGGCTCACACCTGTAATTCCAGCACCTAGGGAGGCTGAGGTGGGCGGATCACGAGGTCATGAGATCGAGACCATCCTGGCTAACATGGTGAAACCCCGTCTCTACTAAAAAAAATACAAAAAATTAGCCGGGTGTGGTGGCGGGCGCCTGTAGTCTCAGCTACTCAGGAGACTGAGGCAGGAGAATGGCGTGAACCTGGGAGGCAGAGTTTGAAGTGAGCCGAGATCGTGCCACTGCCCTCCAGCGTGGGTGATAGAACGAGACTCCGTCTCAAAAAAAAAAAAAAAAAAAAAAAGCCTTCTACGTGCCTCCCCAGCCCCTGGCTGGTCCCTCATGTATTCAACAACAAACATCCACGGAGGGCCTACTACGTGCCAGGCACTATTCTAGATTGTAAGGCTGCAGCAATGATGCACTCCACTGTGGAGAGACTGACGCTAATATAACAAATAAATAAATGGCTCACGTTTATTCATTCATTAATGGCTGGCGAGAGGTCTATGCAGCACTAGGAAACACAAGGACCCTTACTCTGTGCTCTAAGTGGACACATGGGTGCCAAGTTGCCTCAGTCACTCCCAGGGCATGAGAAAGCATTGGTGGGAGTTGCCAATGTCTCCGATGAGATATTGAGAAGGTTCTAGCAGGGACTTGACCTATTTCCACAGGGCCCTCAGATGACCTCTATCACCACAACCAAATGACTGGGGATGATTCCCCTTGCATTTGAATGTTTTGTAGCCTGGGAAGGAGTAACTTCACTACAGCAGGACTTAAAAATAAACTAGTGTGATGGTTAATACTGAGCATCAACTAGATGGAAGGATGGGAAGTATTGATCCTGGGTGTGTCTGTGAGGGTGTTGCCAAAGGAGATTAACATTTGAGTCAGTGAACTGGGAGACACAGACCCATCGTCAACCTGGGTGGGCACCATCTAATCAGCTGCCAGCGTGGCTAGGATAAAAGCAGGCAGAGGAACGTGGAAGGACTAGACTTGCTGAGTCTTCTGGCCTTCATCTTTCTCCCATGCTGGATGCTTCCTGTCCTCACACATCAGACTCCAAGTTCTTCAGTTTTTGGCTCTTGGACTTACACCAGTGGTTGGTTGCCAGGAGGCATTCAGGCCTTTGGTCACACACTGAAGGCTGCACTGTTGGCTTCCCTACTTTTGAGGTTTTGGGACTCGGACTAACTTCCTTGCTCCTCAGCTTACAGACAGCCTGTTATGGGATTTCACCTTATGATCACATGAGTCAACACTCCTTAATAAACTCCCCTTGATATATACATCTACCCTATTAGTCCTGTCCCTCTAGAGAACCCTGACTAACACAGCAAGGTAAGTGACAAAGATTTCTGACCTGCCAACAACTTAAAGAGATACGCTGCAGAAAGAATCAGGTAGTATAGCAAGGGCTATACTGCCCACTTTGTCATTAAGCCCACATTCCACTATTGCAGAAAAGATGAATGACAAGATAAATGAGATTCAGTCCCTACCCTGGAGGAGCCAGTAGTCCAGTTAGGCAGCCACTTGTGTCAATCAGGAACATGGATGGAGTTGGAGGCCATTATCCTTAGCAAACTGACACAGGAGCAGAAAACCAAATACCGCACATGCTCACTTGTAAGCGGGAGCTAAATTTGAACAAATGGACACAAAGAGGGGAACGACAGACACTGGGGCCTACTGGCAGGAGAAGAGCGGGAGGAGAGAGAGGATCAGAAAGAATAATGATCAGGTACTGTGCTTAGTACCTGGGTGATGAAATAATCTCTACATCAAAACCCTGTGACATGAATTTAGCTATATAACAAACCTGCACATGTAGCCCCATACCTAAAAGTTGGACCTATTATGGGATTTTACCTTATGATCATGTGAGCCAACACTCCTTAATAAACTCCCCTTTATATATATATGTGATAATCTAAATGTAATAAGTGTTACAATAGGAGAAGGTACAAGACACTACGGAAATGCCTGTGATAGAAGAAAAAAGAGGAACAGAATCACAATTTAGGGCCAGGAGAGGGCCTAGAGAACATCTACCCACTTCTCTGGCCTCCCGTCCCATCCCCATCCTTCCCACTCTGCCATTTTCTTTTTCACAGGTGATGGGATGGAGCCTGCCCAAAGAAGGGGAAGGATTTGTTTTGTGACTAACCAGCCAGTCAGCCAAAGGCTTAGAGCCTCATCTCCCACTGTGTTAAAATCAATGTTTTAAGTCTGAACTGACCCTTGGCAAAACAAAAGTTTAAAAAAATAAATACAAAGGTTGAGAAATCAAACACATTCTGAATGGCAAAGCCACATTTCACCAAAAATGCCTCTGCTTATTTTAAAAAATATATGTAGCCTAAATGATTATGATGTATTTGGACAGAAAAGTTCTTTTTCAACTAAACTCATGACAACGATCTATCATTGGCATGATGTGTCTACAAATAGGACCTTCAGGTTGTCACCAGAACATGACGGATTCCCAAATGTGGAAGCTGTCTAAATAGAGGCCTGACTTTGAAGTTCCCTGCCTTCCACGCTTGCTCAGGCTGCTCTGTCAGAGATCTGCATGGGTCTGCTTTTCAATCCAGAGTCTTACATTATTAGTAGCAAGATAGCTATGCTAATAGGTGCCACTGATCCTGGCTCACTGATTCTAGAGTCAGAGATTATCTGAGATCATCTCCTGCCAAATGCCATGTTTTAGGGATGAGAACAAGAAAACCCCAAGAGGTCAAGGCTATACAATTTGGGTCAGAGCTAAGACCAGAATCTGTATTTTTTTAAATCTCTATTCCTACACACACACACACACACACCCCTTTTGATTGCCCTCACTTAATTCTCCATTAGTTTTATCAGTGTTCACCAGGATCTCCTGGTACATCCTCATGGCTCTCCTTCTGTAACGCCTGTGGTTCTCTAACTAAAATGTCCCTGGGTTGTTTCGGCTCTGTGGGGCATACTGCGGTTATATAGCTTCTGTCCTGCATTTCCCAGAGTGTGTTTCCTGCCAGGCTAGTCCTGCAGCTGCTCAGTGGGCAAAACTATTTGAAAAACTCTGGACACTACCTCCCTGTGGAGATCCACTGTATACACTGGCTTTTTAAATATTCTGAAAAGTCCTGCAGAAAGGGACCTTCATCAAACTGGGGTCCCACAGAATACTTTTATGCCATTCATGGCTCGAGGTACACTTTAGGCGGTACCCTGTTATCTAATTGCAGGTGTGTGACCTCTGCAACATGGCTTACCAAAGGGCCAAAGGCTAGGCGGCTAATAATTTTATCCAATATGGAAATAAAACCCAATCCACTGAAAATCCTTTTAAAAAAGTTTTAAATTTGGGATTCTAGAATTCTTTTAATTCATCACTTAGGCAAGTAGTAAGGACTAATTTGGAACTCACCAGCTTTCACACAGTTTACTTG
This sequence comes from Rhinopithecus bieti, assembly GCF_001698545.2. Classification (NCBI taxonomy): domain Eukaryota; kingdom Metazoa; phylum Chordata; class Mammalia; order Primates; family Cercopithecidae; genus Rhinopithecus; species Rhinopithecus bieti. Next base: position 1,465,594 of record NW_016821592.1, on the reverse strand, counting down.
GCTATTTAGAAATAGTAATCTTTTAAATATTAATATCATGCTTTGTATTATAAAACTGTATGGTTAAAATTTGAAAACTGCTTTTCTACCAGAGGTATTGTCAAATTCAGTCCATCATCATGTGACTCTGATGAAACTTGGCACTGAAGTATATCGAAGCCAATGAAAGCTTTTTTTTTTTTTTTTAAGGAAAGAAATGTACCTGACTATTGCTTTAGAACTACATGGCTACTTATTCTGGTTTGTGGGGTATTGTTTTGTTTTGTAGCCTTTAAGGGGTGGGGACAGGAGAAGATTTCAAATGGAATTGGACAGCTCCAAGGCTGTAACCCTTGGCTTTGAGGCTACCTGAGTGACTTCGGGCTGTCCTTTCCAGAACCCTGTTGCAGTCTGAGAAGTCTCTGGAGCTGATCCCCACAGCTAATCACAAACCCAGGGCATCAAAGCAGTGGAGGCCAAGGCAGGCCCTCTGGGTTTTCCAGGGCACCCCTCTAGGTTTCAAAGGTTTCCTTGTTCTGTGTTTCTTATCTAGCAGGGCCCCACGGCATATGCCGAGCTGTAACAGGGCTTGACTTCTGCCATGGACAGAGCCCAGTGCCTTTCTGTTCACCTTACCTGTAGCTCCTCTTCGGCTGAGTTCTTGCAGCAACATCAACAAACATGGACTAAAACGCCCACTGAGTGCCGGGACTGAAGGTCAAGGTAGTGTGGTTCCTGCCTTCAAGGAAGGGATTGTCCAGAAGTGGTTACTGGACTCTGCAACCCCTGGCTCTCCAGAATTTTGAAGCAAGCACACGGTCTACGCTAGAGCTTCACTTCATCCCCAGCCCCCAGAAGTCCTTGTCCCTGGCTGTGTCTTGGCTTGCGTTCTCACCATAGAGTCCCACATTTTCACCTAGTAAATCTCTTCGTTTATGGCACAAACTACTTATGTTAACCCTAGCAGTGTTCATGCTAGATCCACTTTCATGCCATATATGTGGGATTGAATCATCTTTAATAATAAAATAATTTACATATTGTTCCCCAAGGCTGACAATTGCTGTCATCTTCAACTGTGAGATACAGGGTGATACGAAATTATTTCCTTGACAGAGGCCGAAAGTCATAACAAAAATCAGATTTAACAACTTCTCTGCCCCTCCTCCCTGTTGGTGGGGGTATGGTATTTAGCATAAGGTCAAAAAGACCTGAGTTCAAACCCTGCTTCTGCTATTTAGCTGTGTGACCTTGGCCACATTACTAAACCTTTCTGAGCCTGTGTTCTCATCTGGAAAAGAAGAGCAATATAGTCTGCCTTATCCTTAAAGGATATGTTCCAAGACCCCCAGTGGGTGTCTGAACCTTGGACAATACTGAACCCCATATATACTATGTTTTTTTTTTTCATACATACATACCTGTGATAAAGTTTAATTTGTAAAGTAGGACAGTAAGAGATTAACAATAGAACAATTATAACAATGTAATAAAAATTATATGGATATGGTCTCTTTCTCTCTCTTAAAATGTCCCGTATTCACCTAGTTTCAGACCATGGTTGACTATGGGTAACTGAAACCCCAGAAAGAAAAACCACGGATAAGAGGGGACCACTGTACTGTCTCTCTCAAAGAATAGTTATGAATATTACATGACAGAACCAGTATTAAGTACCTAGGAAAAAAACAAAAGCAACATTGAAACCTCAACCTTTTATTGTGGCTACTCTGGGCCAGGCACTGTTCTGAGTACATAATCTTTTTTGACTCCTTTAATCCTCAGGGAAATAATATTATCCCCATTTTACAAAGGATAAACTGAGGTAAAGGCGAGGTAACTTGCCCAAAGTCACAAGGTGTTAAGCGCCAGAACTAGGACATGTGCCCAGGCAGCCCGACTCGGAGGCTTCAGAAGTTCAAAGTTGTGTTTTTTTTTTTCCCATCCCCTTAACCCAAAGAGCTGCTGACTTTCACCTAGGATTAGCCACTCATGCCTGCACATATTGTGCTGTTAAACTGCACATGAATGTTTAGGTTTTTCTTATTGTTACAACTTTGGGTAAGTTATACAACCGGTCTGTCCTCAGTCTCTACACCAGCAAAATGGGGATACGAACGGTTCTTTCATAAGATGATTGCTAGAAACAAATAAGATAATCAAAAGGCTGAGAAGAGTGCTTGACACATAGGACAGGCTCCACTTAGGAAGTGCTTTTAACATCCAAAGTAATGAACAACGCAATATATTAGGAAAATTCTTGGTCTTCTGTGGCTTGGTAAGGCACACAAGATTTTGTGGCTGGCTGAATCTAGTACTTTCAAATGGCTATCCTTGTTCTCTAGCAAACATACTGCATTTAAAAATAGACTGCTCATTCAATCAATAAAAAGAAAAACAGGTTCACAGGATTCTGGTTAGTAAGAAATGAGACTGGATATGGATACACTGAAATGAGGCCTAGATAAAATCAGACTGAAAGCAAGAATCTTAATAATAATAATACAATCAGAGCAGTCTTCCTGGAGGTTTTTAGGTTATGAATTATATTTCACCCACTGGATAAATGTTACAGTTAATGGGCAAAGAATTTGTGAAAAATCTATGGCCTGGTTAAAAAAAAAATCTTTGGGTGATACAGGTTAAAGCAATTTTATCCCCAACACTGTTGAATACCAGGAACTTTATATGTAAAAAAGCACAGCTTTCGTGAGCATGTTGGACATAAAACAAAACACCACATTAAAGGAAAGGCTGGAGCGCAGACAGGCCAAATGAACTCATGTGAGCCCTTCTGCAATCATTGTTACAGCTTTGCATTACTCATCTTGCACCACACTTAAATGTACAATAACAAGCAAAAAGTGTGCAACACGTATTACTCTAGCTGCTTTTACTTGTTCCATAGAGATACGCGAAACAATTTCACTGCTCAGATTGAGGGAAAGAGGAGCTCATCTTATTTCAAGCCTGTAGCTGCTGCCACAGCCTCAGCACCACGTTCTAATCATAGACTTCATCATGTAAATCTCTAGCAGATGATACCACTGGAAAACAGAAACTGCCATGGATCCAGAAATGCTTCCAAATTTCTTCTCTAAAGTTCTTATCTGTGAACCCAGAAGCTGATGCTGTCTTATTCAATGGGTGAGGCCCACTGGGAAACCCACATTATTTGGGAGACTTTATGAAGAACTTTCCACCATTCCTTGACTATATAAACGGCCTTTATCATGTATTTCATGATACATGAAAATGCTAAATAATTCACAACTACTCCAACTTATTTCTGAGTGTCTAAATCTATTCTGAAAAGGGTATGCATCACACACCTACCTGTGTAGCTTATTAACTACCAATAAGAACTCACACAAATTGTAGGGGGTATGAAAGAATAGACTTCTGGAACTGTCCAGAAAAGAAGAGAAGGTACATTTTTCCTGGTTTTAAGATGAAAGCTCTTGTGTATGTTAGAACATTACAGGAGTCGTTTCAATTCTCTTAGGGATACCTTTGGGGCATCATCCCTGGTTCCTGGCGAGTCTTTTTTCTCCCTGTGATGTTAAGAGAAAGTCCCTAAGACTGGCTTTGCTATTAAAATACAGACATCTGCTGCTCTCCTGATTTTTATTCTTTTTAAACGAGAGTACTCCCCAGAAACTCTTGGATATTTTGAGAACTAAGATCTGGGAGATGGGGACGGAATCTTTGTCTCCCTAACGCATTCATCAGTTCCCTCCCTAGAGCCCCCCTATGCCCTCAGCACACACCAGCAGCCCACTCCTCTAAAGACGCCAGGGCTGGAAAGATTCATGTTGCAATACCCTCCTGACATTCCTCATTTTAATTCGCTCACTTTTTTTTTTTTTTTTTAACAAAATGTAATTACTTGACTGTCAGCCTGGGCTGCACTCTGGGGCTTTTACTCCTTTCAACACAGCTGCGCTCCCGGCTTTGATGCTGCTGTCCACGCAGCTTGTCCCAGCCACAGCCTGGCTCTCGGTAATGTAACATTCAAGTGCATATTTATTTTTAAACTGACCTCTCCTAGACTGCACAGTATAAAGGAGATCCTGCCAAAAAAATGCTACTTTCTATTTATAAGATGAAACACATGCCTCCCAAAGTCGGAGGGGAATAGAGTATAATAATTCATAACGAAAAAACGATTGGCCAGATCCACTCGTCCTCACATGTCTGATACTTGTCTGTGTCAAGCCACTTAGTTTCAAGGAGAAAGGGAGGAAAACTAAAAACAAAAAATCTTGTAAACGTTTCAGCTGTTCAACCGTCAAAAAACAAAAAAAGTCAATAACCAGATTTCCAGGTTGGCGCCCCACTAACAATGTCCTCCATTAAGAAAGAAGAGGGCACCGGGCAGGCGATGCCACGGCAGAGCTGTGCGATGCACCCATGTGCGGCCCTGGTACCAATCCACGACGCGAGGGGCGCGGTAGCCAAGTGCGGCTTGTTCTCAGGGAAAAATGCTATACGCAACCAGAATGGCTCTGTCAATAGCTCGGAGGGTGCAATGTGGCCCCGCAGCCCCACCCTGAAAAGTGGTGGGCACAAATGGTGGAGCTCTGAGTCCCGGTCATGCCGCCCGCCCCACTCCTGGCTTGCTTTATGTCCCCTTCGGTCCGTTGGACACCAGATGTGAAAGCGATGCCCTCGGTATCCCGGCTCCCTGCTGGTTTCCCAGCCTAACACCAGCGCACGCCGGAAGCGGCCACGGCGCGGGCGGGACAGACTCACAGAAAGGTAGAGAGGAAGGAACCCTGGATTGCCCCGACTCACCGGCCGCCGCTGAGAATCCCAGCCGCTGCCCCGGGCCTCCCGAGGGCGCACGCAGCCCCGGCCGGCGTGCGCAGATCCAGCCAAGTCGGCCGGCGCGGTGCCTGCTCACCGCATTATCCGCTTCGAGAGAGCGTGAAGGCACCCCAGGCCGGTGGCCAGGTCTCCGGGCTAACCCCGCGCTGCGGCCCCTCGGCCGCGAGAGAAGGTGCGCGCAACTGAGAGCTGGGCTGCCGGACGCGAGGACTGAACCTGCGGAGGGCGGGGCGGCGCGGGGCGGGGCCGGCGGCACGGGGACGAACTGGGGCGGGGCGGAGGGC
>NW_016821592.1:1435221-1458607 GCF_001698545.2 Rhinopithecus bieti | reverse complement strand
CTCCCCTCTGTTCCCCTCCCCTCCCCTTCCTTTCTTTTCCTTTTTTTTTTTTTCCAGGGTCTCAAACTCCTGGCCTTAAGTGATCCTTCTGCCTCAGCCTCCGAAAGTGCTGGGATTACAGGCATGAGCCACCACACCCTGTGCCTTATCTTATTTCTTTGTATTGAACATTTTTAGTGAGTAAATGATGCCCTCATAGAGTGAATTATTATTCTAAATGAATGCATTTCCCGTGCTAACTATAATAGCTTGTAGAGTTGATGGATTTAGGTTTCAATATGTTATGGGACTCTACTACTGGAAGAGAGAAAAGACTTCGCTTCAGAAAGATTTTAGGGGTTTTGAGATTCTGCTGTGAATTTTGGAAAGGTTTAGCCTTAAACAGTTGGTGGTAACCTTAGAAGCCTAGTTGGGACTGCTATCTGTAGAACACCTGTGAGGCCCAACAGTAGACTGTTTTTCTATTAGTCCCTACTTGGGAGAAGCCAAGTAGTAGTGGCGGTGCCCTTGCTGTCCAGAAACCTGTGATCTACCTAAGTGCAGAGAGCACCTTGCCAGTGTACACAAGCAAATGCTGACCACATTCTAGTCTCTTGCTACCATGTACGGTCCCAGGACCAGCAGCACCAAGCCTCACTCCAGGGCTACCGAATTGGAATCTTCAGTGTAATGAAATGTAGATAGTTTGCATGCAGATTTAATGTTTGAGAAGCACCTTCCGTGAATGCTTGGTGGTTCTCCACCTTTTAAAGCTACAAACTCATTTGAAAATCTCATGGGATTTATGAACACCCTTGGAAAAACATATTGAATGATACACTAATTTTTTCATAGGCAGTTTCAGCGTTCCTGTAAATAATCTATCGATGCCAGGGGAAGTCCTAGGTTAAGACCCCCTAGTCACAAAGAAGTCACAAAGAAGATTGACTCAGCGTCAGCTGGAGGAGTTAAGGGAAGATTCTCACAGGGGGCAGTGCTTAAATTAAACTTGGGGGAATTTGATAGGAAGAGGAGTAAAGAAGAGTATTTCAAGCTGTTGAAATGCAAAGGTAAATGGTCCTGAGAGGGAAAACAGAATGTCCATTTTTGTATGTGTTCATGTGAAACTTAATGAGGAGATTGTTTGATAGCAGGCTTTCCTTGCAATTCCTTATCATCACTTGAACATCCAGAAAATGAAACCAGACTGCGGACTCAGTAGTCATTCCACTTTGGGTGTGCAAGAACCCTATGACGTGGGGGTTTCACGTAAGATCTCATTTCCTACTATTTTGCTCACCTCTCACTCTGCTCCAGTCACACTGGCCTTCAGGCTGTTCCAGGCACTCCCGACAACAGAGCCTGGCCCACTCTGTCTGCGTGGGGCAGTTCTTCCGCAAATCAGCAGAAGGCTCATTAAGGTCTTTATTCAAATAAGACTTCAAGGGAGAGGCTTTCTTTCTAAAATAGCAGTCCCTCCCACATTCCCTTTCCCTAAATACAACAGGAAGAACAATTGCTTCACTACTTGCCATTATATTTATTTATAAATTCATTTATGGCCTGTTTCCTTAAATGTACGAACTTTATTTGCTGCTGTACCTCCTGTGCCTAGAATAGGGCCTGGCATACAGTAGGTACTCAATAAATGTTTATTGAATAAATGATCTTTTAACTACCACCAGTAATGAGTGTAAAAGCCGTGTTTACAAACTCTATAGCTACAGAAATCATAATATATGAAACATTCTTGGAATATACCACATGTTTGCTGAGACTGAATTTTCAACCACTTCTCTTTAGTCTAATGAAACAAGAAATACTAAACACATGGAACATTTTAAGTTTGAAAATTCAAACATTTTAAAGTAAGGCTTACAAAAAATGTCTGTATAGTCCATGTATAATGCATACCTATTTTTCTTCTGGCAAAGCTGAAACACACTCGTGTGTACTCAGCTGGGGTTTTCCTCCAAAATGCCACATCCAGACTGAATTCATGTGTGTATGGTCTCGATTATCACCCTAAGTTAGATTTAAGGAAAATGTAGGAGAAGCTAGAAGGTTAGAACATTTTGAATGAGAATTTCCTTAAAACTTGAGTATTCCCCTCCTTGCTACCCAATTAAAATTTCACCAGTCCTGGAAATATGTCAACCTGTGCTAATGAACTTGATTGACTAATTGCCAAGGCTAAGGAATTTTCTAACCAGTGATTTCCTTGTAAAGAAAGAAATTTAGTTCACATCTTGGTTGGGAGATTTCAGCTTTGCCTAATCAAATGCAGCAGGAAATGGTATACTATGAAATATACTACGAGAGGCTATGTTTGCATGGGGACTACGGGCCTAGGATACAGTTCTAAGCAGGTTACACAGTCACTCACCATAACCACCAAATACGTTTTTGGCATTTGTATTAGCTCTTGAACTTGGGCCGGCACCAATTTAATTTGTGCATAAGACCTTCAAATATAGATGCATACTTGATCCTGTTAGTGCAAACCAGTGACTCATAAAGAGCATTACTGTATATTTATATAGCCTTCTATACTTCCAAAAACACTTTTTCATTTCATCTTCATTTTAGGTCGTTTTGTTCTTGCTGGGTAGGTAAGGCATTTATGGTTGATTTACACATTTCTTCTTTCCAGAAGGGATTTGAGGCAACGTAGAAAGGCTTTTGTATAGAATGAGTCATTCCTTTTTCCCCAGCTTTACTGAGGTATAATTGCTTGAGTCATGCCTATTGTACTCTTTGTTATGTGCTCTTTCCCCACATACCTGTATGTCTCCCTCCTTAGCTTTCTTCCCGTGTCTACTTCAATCTGAGCTCCTAGAGGACTGCCTTCCAAGACATCCTAGATAAAGTATCACCCATGGCCTTCTTTATCCCAGTACCTGCTTTATTCTTCTTCATAGCACTTAACACCTGACATGTTGATTGTCTATTTATTTGTTTATTGCCTCCCCGCTCCCCATACCACTAGAATATAAACTCCATGAGGGGTAGAAATATTGCCTATTTTATTCATGGCTGTATCCCAACCCCCTGATCAGTGCTTGGCACACAGTAGGGATTTAATAAATATTTGTTGAATGAATAAATGAATGAAGCCCCAGTGCTTAGGTCAGGCGCCTGGCATGTGATAAATATTTGTTGAATTAAACAAAGCTTTAATGAATGAGCTTGAGAAAGGCCTGTGATTCATTCAAGGTTATGCAGATAGTGATAACTTGCTTTATGTGGATGCGAATCCCCACTAATTCTTTCTCCAAGCCTTCTTCGTTTGTATACCTGGTAGTAAATCCAGTCTGTTGTAATGTCAAAATTTCTTTGTTCATCCCTTCTGGCACCTGACAAAAATTGAACATTATACAGCTTTGATAGTGATTACAGGATGAGCAAGAAAAAATGATTATTTCCGTTAATGCTCTGGGTTAGTGAGAAACAATAAAAAAGAGAGAGGTTGGCCGGGTGCGGTGGCTCATGTCTGTAATCCCAGAACTTTTGGAGGCGGAGGCAGGTAGATCACGAGGTCAGGAGTTCAAGACCAGGCTGGCCAAGATGGTGCAACCCCGTCTCTACTAAAACTACAAAAGAGTTAGCCAGGTGCAGTGGCAGGTGCCTATAATCCCAGCTACTCGGGAGGCTGAGGCAGAGAATTGCTTGAACCCAGAAGGCGGAGGTTGCAGTGAGCCAAGATCATGCCGCTACACTCCACCCCTGGTGACAGAGGGAGCCTTCATCTCAAAAAAAAAAAGAGGTCTGCAATGATACGCCCCCTCTCACTTCTGCTTCCCTGCATGCATTCACGCACATGGATAGAAGAACACATACTCATATACCACCCCCAACACACACACCTACACCTACCAGTGTGCACAAAGAACAGATCATCTTCTGAGGGTTAATTACAGATCATTTGGACTCCCATAAAGAGAACCAGGAAATGTGCAGTAGAGGACACCCAGGATTGTTCTTGCATTTACTTCCCAAACAATAACCCGTAGGGATATTTGCAAATTGCATCAGACAATTGTCTCTTCCTCCTTTTAGGGCCCCAAGGTGGCTTACACTTGGGGCCAGCATCCTTCCCTGTGGCTCATGTCTCTGATGTGCTGGGCTCTTGAGCATGCCTCTTCAACCTAGTACTGTGGATGCTCTGAAGGCCCCTTGTTGGCCATGCCTGCTTTTCAGAAATGTTCACCTGGTTGTCAACTCTGTAGAAACAATGGTTGTGATGCCTTCTTCAACAAAGATAACAGATAGATAGATGCGGGGCCTTGACAGTACTTGGAGCTCCCTGGCTGCTGACTGAACAGGTTGGAACCAGAGAGGAGGGGAACCATTTCGCACATTTAACACGTATTTATTGGGTGTCTACTTCGTGCCAAGGAATTGGGCCGACAGTGCTGGCACTCTCCTTGGACTGACCTATATTCCTCTTATTTTTCAACCCTGTGGACTAGATGTGGAAACTGTGTTGTCAAAAGCCTCCATCTGAACACTCCAGAGACATCTAGATGCCCCTGACTGTAATCAGGTCACTTGTCTGAGCATCAGGACGTGCACCCATACAAAAGTCAATACTTGGTCATCCTGTGCTTTGCACCTTAGCCTGGAAATGCTGTTAGACTGACACAAGTGAGCATTGAATGCTGAGCTGCTTCTTCCAAGGTAGTCATCTCCTCTGTGTCACTGTATTAAAATCTTTGTGCCTAAGAGTGGTCTAGGACTTCCTTTTTGGTTTGTGAAGTCTTATCTTTAAATTGTTTCTAATTATGGGTTTGCCTAGAAAACAAAGGTAGAATTTTGCATGTTCATTCTATTATATTGTAGCCCTTAGAATCTGCTGCATGGATCTGTTTGCTAGTGAATATGACCTAACACTCTTGTTGTCATTCAACTTATATTTATTGAACACCAGAGTGTAAGGCATTGTGACAGGTACTCTAAAAGGCACAAAGATGAATATGCTTCCTACACCTAAGCAGGTTAAACTTGTACAGATGATAAAACAAGCACCCAACTCACTATAAGACCAGATAATATATAATAAACATGATCAATTCCCTGTTTTCCAAATGCCAAATAGGGACGCATATTCTGATATGTTATCTGACAGTGGGACAATATGTATTGCATTGGGATTATCTGGGATGTGTGGCCCACTAATGCTGATATTTCACTATACACTGGTGGTTTTGAAGTTTTCTCCCTTTTGAATGGAATTGTAAGCAAGACCTCAATGCTTATTACAGGTGAATGTGCAGCTGCTCTGGTTGAGCTATAGCGAGTGAGGAGTCCTTCGCTCTTAGTCCCCCTACTCCCATTCTCTCGCCAAGGGGGTTCTTGACACTCCTTCTTGATTCTCATTGGCTCGCTTATGCTGAATATTTGTATCTCCCTAAAGTTCATATGTTGAAATTCTAACCGCTGAGGTGATGGTATTAGGAGGAGAGGCCTTCAGTAGGTGATTAGCTTGGAGCTTTTATGAACAGGATTGGTGCCCCTATAAAAGAGACCCTAGAAAGTTCCCTTGCTGTTTCTGCCAGGTGAGGTCATAGCAACAAGGGTTACCTATGAACCCGGAAGCAGACCCTCATCTGACACCAATCTTGGCCTTGATCTTGGACTTCCCAGCCTCCAGAACTGTGAGAGATAAATATTTGTTCTTTAAGCCACCCAGTTTATGGTGTTTTTGTTGAACTAGCTTAAACAAATAAGACTCCAAGAAACAGCTGAAACCACAGAGAGATGATCAGTAAATAGAATACTTCTGGTTAGAGTAACCAGGATGGCCTGATTAACATGGGGTGATTATTGGACTTTCCATCGTATAGGGCTGGGGCATGTGGTCTGAGTGCACCTATTTGTGGTACAGATCTTTATGACTCAGGTAATGGCCTCCATAGAGGGTGTCAGTGAGGATTCAGGACTTGACTGGTGAGTTTCACAGCCTATGTGGATTTCAGGTAAAGTGGTGAAGGATCTGAGGCTCATTTCCAGCCTCCTGTGGCCTCCTCTTCCTCAGTCCTCTTTCTTCTCTCTGTCCACTATAGGTGGCTTCCTGCCATCCGTTTCTCAGCCTAAAGCCCTGGCTCCTCTGGATATTTGTCTTTTGTCAGCAGCAGTACTCATAGTGGAGGCTAATATTTCTTCTTTAGCAATGGATCCCAGAAGCACACACCCTGGGCACGGCAATGTCGAATGAATAGTGCCATCCCCAAGGATGGAATGCTAGGTTTGCTTCCAAAGAGGGCTGGCTTGGGAGGCATGAACTCCAGAGCCATAGACCAATAAACTAGAACCCTAGTCCTTTAGTGTAGCATTCAGGCTAATCAAAGTTTTATACCATCTTGGAGTAGAGTTAACAAGCTTCACACGTTGCTTGGGAGGGAGGCTGCATACTTTGAGGTTCATGCTGTCCTGAAATCTCCAAATGTTAGGATTATGATGGAGGAATGATGAAGTCTTAGATACCATTCTCTTTTTTAATTGATTTATTATTCCTTGTCAATGACCTAGCTCGCTATAAAGGAAAGCAGGGCTTATAGAAAACCCAAAGATGGAAGCCATACTCATATTTTCAAAAATATGAGGGCTGTGCAGAAAATTCAATTCAATTAAAACTGTATTTTGAGGGGTTTCCTTTTAAGTAAACTTTATTTTTTTAAAGCAGTTTTAGAGTCACAGCAAAATTAAGCAGAAAGAACAGAGTTTCCATAATCTTCCCACCACCCCCACATATGCACACCTTCCCCACTATAAAATCCCACAACAGGGTGGTATTTTTGTTACAACTGATGAATCTACATTAACACACCATTATCCCCTAAAGTCCATCATTTCCATTGGGTTTCATTTGTTATGTTGTGCTTTCTATGAATTGTCAAATGTATAATGATATGTATCTACCATTTAGTATCAGAACAATTCTGTTGCCCCGAAAATCCTCTGTGCTCCACTTATTCATTCCTTCTTTCCTTCCCCAATTCCACCCCAGTGGTCCTGGCAATCACTCATTTTTTTTACTGTCTCCATAGTTTTGACTTTTCCAGTATGTCATATAGTTGGAATCATACAGTATGTAGCCTTTCCAAATTGGTTTCTTTTACTTAACAATATGCACTTAAGATTCCTCCATATCTTTTCATGGTTTGATAACTCATTTCTTTTTAGCACTGAATAATATTTCATTGTATGGAGGTACCACAGTGTTTTATTTGTTCACTTGTTGCATATTTGTGAAGTTCTTACTCTGAATGGGGTATTAAACTATATGCCATTGGGAGACATAATAATATAAGACACTATTTATAAAACAAGGCATTGTTCTGTCATTCAAGGAACTTACACTCCTTTGGGCCTTTGTTAAGTGGTGGAGTGGAGAAATGGGGTCTCAAGGAAGGAGAGATTCCAGCTGGCTGAGTTTCATGCTTCCTGAAGGGAAATGCATCTGAGGAGGATTAGGATGGGTAGAATTCCAACACTGCATGGGCTGAATTGTGTCTCCCCCAGCAAATTCATACATTGACGTCCTAACTACCAGTACCTTAAAAGGACTGTATTTGGATATACAGCCTTTAAAGGGGCTTAAGGTTAAATGAGGTCATATAGGTGGACCCTGATCCAATGTGACTGGTGTCCTTACAAGAAGAGGAGATTTGGACACACACATACAGACTCCAGTGGTATGTGTGAGGGGCACAGCGAGAAGATGGTTGTCTGCAAGCCAAGGAGAGAAAACCCACGAGAAGCCAGTGGTGCTGGCATTTTGACCTTGGACTTCCAGCCTCCAGAACTATGAGGAAAGAAATTGCTGCTGTTCAAGCAACCTAGCGAAATACCTAGTGATTATTTCATTTTTTCTTTCTTTTTCCTAATTGCAGACTCATAGCAAATAGTGATATTTTGTTAGGGCAGCCCTAAGAAATGAATAAAATTGTGAAGACAAGAAGGATAGTGATGCAGCAGTGAGAAGGGCATGAAGAATGTTCAGAGGCTGGAACACATGCCTGTGTTCAAGATGGAGCCCGGGTTGGCTGGTAGTTCAGGGCTATTTCACCAGGCTGTTGTTGGCCCTGGGGAGGCCGGCAGAGGGGAGTCCATGAGGTTGCTGGGATGGAATGACCCCTAGGATTGCCCTTGTGAGTTCGGTCAGCCTTGGAGGTGGTGGCTTGGTAATAGGAGATGTTTGTATTTTGCATGTTTTCAAGTCAATGAATGCCAGTCTTTAAAATGTCTTGGCTCACTTCTGTTTTATTCCTGATGTCAGTATACAATGGTTTTAGTACAGTAAGTTTGCAACACTAAAGGACATATTTTGTCAGAGAAACCAGCTAAAAATATTTCAAGATGTTTTTCTTCACCAAGTGAGCTCCTTGCCATCCTTGACTTTCCTTCTCCCGTATTCCTGAACCTCAAAGCAAAAGGGTTATTTAAAATAGAGGCGCAGATGTATCTGATCAATTAAAAGAATATCAGTGCTTAATGAGATCTTAGAGGTCAACTAGTCCTGCCCTCTCATTTTACAGCAGAGGAAACAGAGACTAAAGGAAATTAGTGATTTTTCTCAAGATTGTCCAGTTAGTTAGTAGCAGAGGCTCCTACTGTAGACAGGTTGTTTTGCTAAATAATTTTGTTTCTATATTAAAAAGGAGGTTCATCCTTGCAAGGGTTAGGATGGGAAAGTGCTCTGAGTTACATCTGTGGGAGGCTAATGAAATCCAGATGAAGAGCAAGTGCTCTGGTGTCAGGCACCTGGGTTCAGACCCCTGCTCTCCATCAGCTAGCCCTGTGACCTTGGGTCATTACTTAAGCTCACTAAGCCTGAGTTCTTATTTGTAAGAATGGTGGTGGTACGGGGAGGTTATCACAGAACCCACCTTGAGTGTGATGTGAAGATTAAGTGAAACTGAAACAATTATTACCGACGTGACTGACACATTACCAGACCTCAAAACATATACTCTTATCTGTTCTTCCCACCACACAAGGATACCATATTTGTCTCTGTCCCTGGGCCCTGGCACAATTCCTGTTCCAGTCTGTGTGTGACAAAATGTGTTGGATGAATGAAGCATCAGGAGTGGCCTAGAGGGAAGGATAGCACACGACACTGGGAATGAAAAAGGAAGCAAAATACAAGATTATATACAGATAAGGGAGATCTGTAAATATTTAGATTCTCAGGCAAGGGGAAAGATGTGAGAAGTGTTAAAGAGCAATGAAAGTAAAAAATGAATTCTCCACCTCCGGGGGTGGTCACAGGGGGTCAGACAACAGGTGTACTTGACATGCATTGCAAAGCATGAAGTGCAAAACAGGTGTATAGGAGCCATCAGTACCAGAAGCAAACACACCTTACTAAAATTTCCAGAAGACAATGTTGCCTCAAGCATCTGGAGAAGCTTACACTGCTCAGATCTCAGGAACCAGGGAGGTCAAGGGGGAAGAGACTGAGGAGAGTCACAGGCAGCTTCAGCAAAATAGACCCAACAATAAAATTATGTAAGAAGTATATTAAGTATGTCTTTTTAGTCTGATTCTTCAACATCTTCGAGTCTAGCTGACATTGAAAGGAACTGCCCCTCCCAGGGTTATGAAATTCCTAGAGATAGCAATTTGCCTGGGAGCCTATCTTTCATATGCAAACCAGCCAATCCAAAGCCCACACCTCTACCACCTCCTTTATCTGGCTCTTATATGCAGACCCACTATCCCGCTGTCCTAATCACCCTAGGCCAGGACAGGATACCAGATGACCAGAGACAGCCCCTGTGCCCCAGATCCTGCTGAAATTATTCAAACGACCCAATCCAAAACCTGCTTACTCTGCCTTTCCCTTCTCAATAAAGGCTCTTGTCCATGATCCCCCCTCACTCCTTCTTTCTCTTGACTCACCCTTCTCCATGTGGCCCTACCTAGGGTGCTGTTCCTCCTGTTATTAGGTATCTGTAAGTACAAAAACTTATTCCTTCACGACTGTCTTTTCTGCATGTCTTACCATACCTGACTAAAACAAATCCCAGGTACTCTTATATTAATAAAAAGGAGCCATCAAGGTTTCTAGGATCATCTCCTCTATCTAGATGACAGCCCTCTCTTCTCTTTTGGGCATGTTTTCATTTTGGTTTGGAAAGGATAATCTCTTCTGTGTTCTGAGAAGTTACTTTTTGCATTTCTCTCTTCTCTTTCTCATTTATTTTCTGTAAAGCATTATTAGCTCCCACAACTTTGTTTGCTCTCTTATTTGATAATGGAGAACATAAGAGCTAAAGTCAAGTGGAGGAAACAAGTGGTGGTTTCTACATTCTGCTTCTTATAGGACCTGGAAGAGGAGCACCTCTTCTATAGCCTGAGCTATCTCAACACTGTTCTCCATGGCTCATGCTGGTGACTCAGATTTCTTGTTTAGTTTTTAAGTTTTACTCCCCACTCTTGACAAACTTTTAATATTTTTAAAAGTGGCCAAACAACAATGAAGTACTATTATACACCTATAAGAATGGCTAAAATAAAAAAATAACTGACAATACCATTTGCTGGCAAGGATCAACAGAACTTTGTGGAACAACAGGAGTCTCATTCACTGCTGGTGTGAATTTAAAATGGTAACAGCCACTTTGGAAGATAGTTTGGCAGTTTCTTAGAGTTAAACATAGCCTCATGATAGGACCCAGCAATCATGTTCATAAGTATTTACTTAACTGAGTTGAGAACTTATGTCTATACAAAAATCAGCATGAGAATGTTATAGCAGTTTTATTTATAACTGCCAAATCTAGAAGTAAACTTTAGTAGGTGAATGGCTAAATAAACTGTGACACATCTGTACAATGGAATGAGCTGTCAAACCACAGGAAGACGTAGATGAATCTTAAATGCATGTTGCTAAGTGAAAAAAGCCAGTCTTAAAAGGTTACATAAAGTATAGTTCCATTTAAGTGATATCCTGGAAAAGGCAAAACTCTTATGGAGATGGCAAATAGACCAGTGGTTTCCAGAAACCCTTGGTGAAAGGAATTGAATAGGTCAACTACTGGGAATTTTTTAAAGGGTGGAAAAACTATTTTTTTTATGATATTGTGATAATGCTAGATGCATGACACTATGCACTTGTCAAAGCCCATAGAACTTTACAGCATACAGAGAGAAACTTAATTACACAAAATTTAAAAAATATTTAGAAGGTTGGAGGATTCCAGAATGAAATGCAAAATATGACAAAATAATCTAACTGTATTAGAAATGCATGAAATAAGCTTACTGAAGGGGATGTGAGAGAAAATGCTTACCTAAGTAAGTTTGGAAATGGATCGAGTCTGTAAGATCAAAGACAAAAAGAACTCTATATAAGCACTCAAACTTATCAAGTTATTTCTATGTGGGTATGGCTTAACAATTAGGAAGTACTATACAGGACACTGGAACTGAACAACAAAATAAATGAATGAAATAAATTTAACACTTCTCACATCTTTCCACTTGCCTGAGAATCTAAATATTTACAGATCTCCCTTATCTGTATATCATCTTGTATTCTGCTTTCTTTTCATTCCCAGTGTCATGTGCTATCCTTTTATTCCTTCTGATGGCAGAAGCCAGGTTCTTCATTGTAAGAGGGGGAGGAAACAAGCAGAGGGGAGAAGGTTAGAATTATCAATGTGCTACTGGGTTGGGATTGAAGACATCAGTATCAACTCATATTTAGCTTAATATAGATACAGATGGTTACAAAGAGGAGGATTTATAGGTATATGTGTATAGACATGGGTTAATTTACACACATATAAGTTATTTCTCTGTCAGCTGAGCCTAGAAGCGGTAACACCTCTGCAACAAGGAGCACGTCTAAATCTTGGTTTCTAATACCATTCTCCAATAAAAGAACCAAGCTCCTTGGAGACATAGACTCTAGGATGGAGCAGGAAATATACAAGAAGAACCTAGAGCATTTTGTAGCTCCTAAAAGTAAGAAAGTGCTCAACCAAATCCAATAATGACAGGGCTATGTTACAGGGACACAGGAGCCAACTGGATGTATTCTCCATGGCCAGGGCTGGAACAGCTTGAGTAACAAAATAAAATAGTATTGAAAGTGCAAAATAAATATCCATGAGACCATACTGATACAAATAAATGTTTGAATAAATAAATCAATGGGGGACAATAGATAAATCTCCTGGGTAGAAGAATTTCAAATAATTTCTGTAGATATTTTGCCATCAAAGAGTGGAGTGTAAATCTCTGCTTCTTAATTGTGTGCTATGAATTGTGACTTCCATCCAGAGTATATTATAAAAATGTGGGGAGGTGCAGTAGGGGAGAAGGGCTGTAATCCTAGCACTTGTGGAAGTCGAGGTGGGAAGATCACTTGAGCCCAGGAGTTCAAGGTTGCAGTGAGCTATGATCACACCACTGCCCTCTAGCCTAGGTGATAGAGTGAGACTCTGACTCTAAAATAATAAATAAACAAATAACTAATAACAATAATATAAAATACAAATAAAAGATGAGAGGAGTAACTTTACAGTGGAGAAAACTAACAAAC
Source organism: Rhinopithecus bieti (assembly GCF_001698545.2). Classification (NCBI taxonomy): domain Eukaryota; kingdom Metazoa; phylum Chordata; class Mammalia; order Primates; family Cercopithecidae; genus Rhinopithecus; species Rhinopithecus bieti. The sequence goes on along the minus strand of NW_016821592.1, from coordinate 1,446,069 downwards.
ACTACCCCAGGCAGATGACTAAGGTCAATATCAGCAGTCATAAATCTTGTTGATAGTATGCAGCCTTGATATATGATGAGAACGACATTTTACCTCTGTGGTCTTCATTTCATAAATCCATAACTCCAGCCTAATCACGAGAAAGCCATCATATAACTGCCAATTAGGGGACATTCTACAAAATACATGAGGAGAAATGACAGGAGTACTCCTCAAAACTGTCAAGGTCATAAAAAGCAAGGGAAGTCTTAGCAGTCATGGCAAACAAGGGCCTAAAGAGACACGACAACTAAATTTAATGAGTTATGTTGGATGGGATCCTGGAACAGAAAAGAATATTAGCTAAAACTAAGGAAATCTTAATAAATAATAGACTTTAATTAAAAACTATGTATCAATATTGGTTCATTACTTATCACAAATGGACAATATTAATATAAGATATTAATAAGTGAGAATGGGTATAGGATATATGGGAACTCTGCATTATCTTTGTAATTTTTCTGTTAAGTCTAGAAATATTTTAAAATAAAATACTTCTTTTTTAAAAAAAAATGCTGGGAAGAGGATATGCCCTTAGTTATTTTGCTGAAAGCTGATTTCTGTCTTTAATCATTCTATAATATATGATTGGAAATTTAACTCTTTAAAAAATATTAATAAAATGATTACATTTTAACTCAGCATAAAGAGCTAAAACATCTTACATAAATAATAAACAAAGAGCAGAAAGCTGGAAATAAATGATTAAACCAGTAAGAACATGGGTTAGGACCAGATAATTTCTTCTATACTGATGATAAGGGTTGATCATAGCACTGTTGTGGTTTGCATTACTGAAATGAAAACATGAAAGTTCATGGCAAAGACAGACATTACATTCAGCTAGTGTATATTGCAGGATACCTTTCATATACAAAATACTGCTGGTCTTGGAACATGTGTGCAAATAGATGACTTTAGAGAATCCTGGTGACCCTGAACCCTTAGATATCAATAAATAGGTGAGTGGGTAACTTGAAACTTTGGCAAGAAGGTCCTGTTGACTTTGGCCCTGCCACTGATAAGCATGTAGCTCTTGTGGGTGACTGACTTATAAATTCAGATCATTTTCTAATGTCCGGCAGTCTACTTTAGAATCTTCTAGAAATTATATAGACTCTAGTACCCACCATCTCCAAAAAGATGGTCAGCAGGGATGTTATGAAACCTTTAAAGGTTCCTGGTAGGCTGTAAATGTCTTATGGATGTGCAGTATGGCATAATGAGGAATCTCTCTGCAAAGGAGGGAGTGGAAGGGCTTTCTCTTGGTTTAAATACTGACTCTGGCCCCACTCCCCCCACATAAATTCTGTGTTTCTGCTTATTCAATATATATTTACAGCATAATTGATATGTGCAAGATCTGTGCTAGAAAGTGTGGGCAACACAAACATGAATTAGACACAGGTCTCTCTGATCTTCCTTCAAGGACCTGATGATTGAATAGGGGCAATACAATTTGCATAGATAATGAAAAAAGGTACCGAGTAGTCATTGGATAATAATATTACTGAAGGAGAATTATTCTATTTTTTTCTCCTGCTTAGTGAAACCTATGAGATCACATGAGGCCATTTATTTGTCAATTATATCTTTGGTTGAGGCTCTCATCATATCTCACCTGGTTCCTTTACACCTCCTCCCCAGATCCCATTAGTCACCAAGTCAAATAGATTGGACCACCTCATGTGGCTTCTTATAGCCGTCAGGATAAAATACAAAGTACTCAGCTGACTACAAATATATTCTGTCATGCTCTGGCTGTGCCTACCTCTCTAACCTCATCTTCTACCATCCCTAGTGTCTTACTGCATTTTCACACTGTTAATAAAGACATACCTGAGACCAGGTAATTTATAAAGGAAAGAAGTTTAATTGACTCACAGTTCAGCGTGGCTGGGGAGGCCTCAGGAAACTTACAATTATGGTGGAAGGGGAAGCAAACACGTCCTTCACATGGCGGCAGCAAGGAGAAGTGCTAAGCAAAAGAGGGAAAAGCCCCTTATAAAGCCATCAGATCTCGTGAGAACTCACTCACTATCACGAGAACAGCATGAGGTTAATCACTCCCACAATTCAATTACCTCCCACTGGGTCCCTCACATGACACACGGGGATTATGGGAACTACAAGGTAAGATTTGGGTGGGGACAGCCAAACCATATCACATGACATCCCACACTGTCATGTTCTTTCACCTCACTCTGTGCCGTGCTGCCTCCTCTTTTTAGAATGCCCTTCCCCTGCTCTCCATCTGACTATCTGCTACCTCCATATCCTCCAAGTCTCAATAGAAGCATCACTTCATCTGCGAAGTGCTCTGGGGTCGTTTTCACTGGGTGATTTTCCTTCCTTGTCCATGACTCTGTTCCTTTTCATATCTCTTGGGATGTACACTCCAGCCCCTTCCTTCATATATTCTCACTCATCCTTTAAGATTCCCCCTGGTCAGCCCTCCTTTCCTTAGTCAGAGTTAATTATCCTCTGCTCTGGCCAGTCACTAATATTTTGTTTATTCCTCCATTATAGTACTGAGTTGCATCTGACTTGAGATAGTTGCTAGCATGCTTTGTCTGGAGTTTTCACCTGATCACAAACCATTTTAGAATAGGCACTTATCTTCATCTTTTATTTTAGGACAATGCCTGGCACAACACCTGTTGATTAAGTTAATTACCTTTTCTGTGGTTACTTGGGCCTCTAATCAACCAGACATCACAAACCAGACACAGAGACTGCCCCAGTTAGCCTCATTTCTGAACATTCTAACAGGCAGGCTATGCCAGTCTGTATAGGACTTAATGAGCCACAAACACCCAAGAAATGGAATTTACAGCATGTTTATTTCTTCTTTCTAGATATATATTCTGCAATCATGACCAAACAGAAGGACTAAATCTGGATCAGAATCTGAAATGTAAAAAGGCTACTTGTCAACCACACCATTGTTTTCTGTTGGAGCTAGCAGAGCAGCCTCGGCTGCACATTCCTGGGACGTGAATAATATCGGTTGTGATTACACTTCAGTATCTCATCCATTACCAGCCCTGTGAACACTGAATATAACCTAATTAGGAAATGTGAAGGGCCCTTTGCTAGGGATGAGTGCTGGGGCAGCAGAGGTCCACATGCCTTCCCGACACAGGGATTCACTGAGTTTCACACACAGGTTTGGATCCTGCAGGGCTCAAGGACAGACTTTACTGGTCTAGTCCACATTCCTTGTATAATCACCAGTAAGCTGAGAATGTGACACCTTGGATTCCATCCTATGTTATGCTCCTCTTTAAATGCATTGCAAAGGAGATATGCCAAGACTGATAAGTCAGTCAATTTCAAATAGGCATTAAAGTATTAATGAAGTGATTAACTCCCTCTAATACATTTTTTTTGTTTACTAGTTGCTACTGGCCTTAAATAGGAATTTCAAATTTGTTGTTGACAATTGGCTTCTCATCTTTCACTGAATTCTTCTAAGCTTGTCTTTTCCTACACAGCTCTTAAAATGCTTTCAGAGGACTGCATTCTGTCTTCCAAAGTGCAGAGAGCAGAGCACTAAGGATGTCTGCAGGCTTAATTACAAAGGATGTGATTCTGTTATTCTTATGCCATAACTTTTCTTTGCAGTAAAAGCTGCTGCATTCATTTATTCAATCCTATGTCCCTGCATTCATCTGACACTTGCTGAGCACCTGCTATAGTCAGATTCACCTCATGCCCATGGTGCTCTGGCATCCTGCATTTATAGGGTAACTGGCAGGAGAAAAGAAGAGGCCTGTGGCCATAAGGCAGTGAGATGGAGTCATCCGCTCTGGGAGTTAGCACCCACCACCCACACAGAACCCAGCCAACTGAGCTAACTGATAAGTCAACCTTAATTCTGCTCTAAATTATTTTTTGTCAAACCACCCTCCGCTGAATCAATGTACATTCCTATAACCTGTATCTTGCCCTGGTAATGTGTGAACTTCAATATCATGGTCCAAGGTTTTGCTGCTGGGACATGTGGTCTCAGGATGATCATCAGAATCCTTCACTAGATGCTCTAAACCATCACTAGATGCTCTACAGTTTGCCACTTGTTTCCAAGTGTCCTATGTCCACCTCATTTTATAGAACTGGGCTTCCCTTGAGTTCTCATTCTGGGTATCTAGTCTATTTCCCTGCAATTCTTATTGCTGGGTTCTCTCCTCAGGGAATGGAGCCTGGCTTTGGTATAGATTTCCATGAAGTACTAGGATTCCAGATGGCACCCACTCAATTTTGTTCACCCAGCTCTGACCATGAGTGAACCATTCTGTAACTTCTGCCTTCTAACCTGGTGTTTGCCTGCATTGTATCTGGACATTGCTCAATTGCCTTGGTTGCTGTGCCCCACCTGCTTGTCTGAATTTCTGTTGTTACTCCAGTCCCTGCCTGTCCCTGCAGCTCCACACCCACTCCCACCCCCATTTGTCTTAATGTCAATGCCTTACTGAAAAATCTTGAAATGTGATAGGGAAGATAGTGGTGGCATTGTTATTACTACTATTGCCTTACCGTTTGGAAAACTGAGGCTCAGAGGATTAAGTGACTTGGCCAATTACTTGTCTAATAAAGAGCAGACCCATCTCTAATAGTTTGCTCTTTGCCCAAATCCATGCTGTTTGCTCTGAAAAGTCTTATGAGTAGCTTTGACAATTAGATGCTTGACAAAGGTAAAAAATACACAGGATATAAAGGTTTTATTGTTATTATGAGCAGCACGTGGGCTTTCTCCAGTATGTAGCAATGCATTTCTTCTGTTGCTAACCAGGTCTTTGAAACATAAAAGCTTTTGCTTCATTCTCAGATGAAGCTTGCACGTGGGTGGGAAATTACGACAATGTCTACAGGTGCCAGTGTGAACAAGTCTAAAACTTCATTTGTGGTTATTTAGAATGGGAGCCTCATTTCTAAACAGATAACGCTATAAAAGGTGGTTAGATTCTTGGGCTAGCTCACAAAAGCAGTTTAACTAATAATGCAGCTGGAGTACATTTCTAATTCATAAGATAGCTGAAGTAATGTATATGTTATGCTCTTGCAACATAATAATCAAGGCTCTGATTAATTAAGGAATGTGTATTTGGAGTCCTGGTCTCTGTAGAACTGTCTCCTGACAGCAGGAGTGATTTCACCACTATTGGCTCCAGAGTGCTTAGGGGTTGCTGGGAAATTTTCCTGACGCTTCACAGCCCAGAGAGCTAGTCTGTTAGGTGGGAAGTCAGAAGTTACTCTAAAGAGAAGTAGGAGTTTTTGGGGGAAAAAAAAAAAGTGTAGATGAAGAGTAGAAAAAGGGCAAGAGAAGAGGAATACTGGAGAAAAATGGTATAAACAGAGGAGTTGGAGGAAAAGAGAAAGAAAAATTGGTAGAGTCACAGCCAGCTGAGGATGAGAAGTAAACTCTGACAAGGAACTGGGAACTAATAAAGGGACTTAGACAATGTGGAGTTAGCAGATTGGGAATTTAAAATGCAAGAGATAAAAGATGATTTTGGCAGATCTTGAATGACTTTGGATAGAGAAAGATCAGTTTTAGAGAGATGTTTTAAATAAAATGCTATACTAGTAAAGTTTATGGAACTTTAGGCATAAATAATGAGCTGCCAGATTAGCCAGGGATTCTCACTGATGGGGGACAGGGTGCAACCCAGGAAGAGCATGAGACCTGAGGACCCATGGGAGAGAGAGACTTGTAGGGAAGCTAAGTATTCCTCCATGCCCAGCAAAATAGAAAAACGGCAATCCTGCAGAGAAGGAACAGATAGCTTTGGTGATATACGTACCCTATGTCTGTCTTTGCTCTCTTACAGGACTAGGATGGGGAAGAAGTCTTGACTAGAATAAGATTTGGTTTAAAGAAAAGAGAAGCTAAGAATGGCAATTAAGCGAATGGCACTGATGTTTTCAAAGATACCGTAAGGGGCTTCTTTGTTGGTTGGTTTACATAAGGAAAAGCCTGGACAAGGTCTGGAAACAGAAGAATATGAAAAAGGAATTGAAGTCTCTGTGCCAATAATTTTAAAATGGTATCTTCATTGTGACCTCAGACAAATTCTGCAGATAATACTCCTTCAGGTCAATGTTTCTCTCTTTTGTATTTGTAGAGGGATTTTTAACTACACTTGTTCTGGAGACGTGAGTATGTATTGTTTGCCTGAAGGTCCATAGTGGTGTCCCAGATTGAACAACTCAGTCTTTGGGGAGACGCTGTAATGAGCTATGTCTCATGGCTGTCCTAGCAGGGACTGGGCAATTGTGTTTTAGGAGAAGACCAACCCCCTTAAGTAGGGGAATAAAGTTTTCTAGAGGAAGGTAGAAGCTCATAACATGATGGATTTAAGAATATTCTTTCTTGGTCAGGCACGGTGGCTCATGCCTGTAATCCCAGCACTTTGGGAGGCCTAGGCGGGTGGATTATGAGGTCAAGAGTTCGAGACTAGCCTGGCCAACATGGTGAAACCCTGTCTCTACTTAAAAATACAAAAAATTAGGTGGGCATGGTGGCAGATTCCCGTAATCCCAGCTACTTGAGAGGCTGAGGCAGGAGAATTGCTTGAACCTGGAAGGCAGAGATCACAGTGAGCCGAGACCTTACCACTGCACTTCAGCCTGGGCAACAGAGCGAGACTCTGTCTCAAAAAAAAAAAAAAAAAAGAAAGAAAGAAAGAAAAGAAAAGAAAAGAATATTCTTTCTCAGCCTGGGCAACATGGAGAAAACCAATCTCTACAGACAATACAAAAAGTATCTGGGTGTGGTGGTGCAAACCTGTAGTCCCAGCTACTTGGGAGGTTGAGGTGGGAGGATTGCTTAACCTGGGAGGTTGAGGCTGCAATAAGTTGAGATCGTGCCACTGCACTTCAGCCTGGGTGACAGAGTGAGACACTTAAAAAAAAAAGTTATTTTTATATTTCTGAGGGACAGGAGAGTAAGGCTAGGAGAGGGTGGAACTCTTAAGAGCATCTATGCAAAGGATTTAACTTGCTACTTGATTTTTTTCATAGATCCTGGGAACACAGTCATTTTTAGGGTCATTAGTGATGATTAAGGTTAACTGAATATCAAAATTTTAATATTAAAAATTATAATTACATGTATCTCCAAACCCTTAGTTAAGTCCAACAGCCTTGTGTTATCGATGGACTGGGATGAATGAAGGAATGTGACAATAGAGGGAAGTGTCACCTTTTGCTGAGGTCAGTGTGACAGCAGCAGAGTTCTATGGAGGGGACAGTATCCTGGAGGTCCAGGGGGCGAACTAGCAATGAGGAGCCAGAGGCTCAAGGCAGAGCTGGAAGAAGCAAACTAGAGTGCTGGACTACTTCAAAAGCACATGAATTGGAATACACAAATGAAACAATGGAGACTTTTCTGCCTACTCTTTCATTAATACGTTGGAAAGGCAGACTTCTTAGGATCCCACATAGCTGAGTACATGTTTGTTTGAGGCTGTCACAGGAACTCTATGCGTGGATTCTAGAAAGGTTGGAAATGCATGGAAAAGGTGAGAGCCAGGAAGGACCCATCAGAAGCCAGTGGGGAAGCCAAGCCAGAAAGTCATTCTACCTCATCAGTCACTATAGTGCGGTGGAAAAATGCACATATAAAGATGTAGGATTTTGGCAGGATTAGGAATTGCTTTTTCCATTCCCCATTTACTGATACTATTTATTATGTGTTGCTTCCTGTTAATTAAACTTCTATTAAAATAATCTTGTAGTGAGAGTGTTGGCAAGAGAAATACCTGATCTTTATTTCAGATATTAGTAGGCAAGTTGGGGCTGTTGGCAGAACATTCCAGCAAAAGCAATATTTTACGAAACTAATTATCTAGGGAACTTGTGGAAGGGTTTGCTATAGCAGTGTTACACTTAGATGTGGAATTTTTTAGTAGCTGTGGAGGTCTCAGAGGATTTATTTTTGAGATGATATGGCTGCAGAAGTAGGAGTTAGCAGTTTAGGGTGTGCAAAAGGAAACAGAGCCTGAGATAGTGTTGTTGCTGCAAAATTAAAACAAATCTTTGCCAGTGCTTCCAACCATATCGTAGAGTTAGGCTGGAGATTTGGTGAGGGGAAAGATTGGGAATTTGGCCTTAATTGTATTGCAATTTTGCTGATTCTTCTACTACATAACATTCTACAGATTAACCTAATTCAGGTCTTCATTACCCCTAATTACAATATTATTTTTTGAACAAAATTTACATTTTATTTAGATTGAAATAAAACTATGCAAAATTGATTTTCTTCACTGAAAATGACAGCAATATTTTCCACATTATTTCTAGATAAACTACAAAACACTTATTTTTGTATGTTTTCCAGGTTTTGCTTATAAATCAAGCTGAGGTAGTAGTTACAGTAATGGAAAAGACAGAAAACCAGACACATCAACTGTCAGCATCCAAGGCCTCTGATTCTGTCTTAACCATGAAGCAGAAGTAAAAACTAGATAATTTTTGTTTTGTCTTAACTTTATGTGTTACATCCTATTGTCAGCAGTTAACTGAATCTTCTTCAAATATCATTTTCCAGTTTCATCCACATATCCCATCTCTGACTTCAGTTAATTCATTCATTGAGCTTTTGTTTTCGACATTAATTGCTTACTGCTTTATGCCAGTATAATTAGTTGGAAATAAAGAAACACAACATCTTGTATCAGCACATTTCTGTAATGGAAGTTAGCTTACATATGAGTGGTAAATAGAAGAATGATATCAGAATAATGCAAAAGTAATGTTGGTTTCTGTGTTTCCCATATGTTCACATTTTGTGCCACTAATAGGATTGAACATTTTACAATGGCTTTTCACGTCTTTTGCCCATTTTCTCATTGAATTTTTTTTAACCATTGGGTTTTGAGAGTCCTTTATATATTCTAGATTCTAGCACTTTTGTCATATATGTGGTTTGCAAATATTTTATCCCTTTGTATACTTTGTCTTTTCATCCTCTCAACAGTCTTTTGCAAAGCAAACATTTTTAATTTTAATGAAGTCTAATTAATCATTTTTTAAATGAATTGTGCATTTGGAGTCAAATCTGAGAACTCTTTTCCTAGCCCTAGATCCCACAGATTTTCTATTTTTTAAACAAAAGTTTTATAGTTTTATATTTGACATTTAAGTCTGTGATCCATTTTGAGTTAATTTTTGTATAGGGTATGAGTTTATGTGAAGCATTAATTTTTTGTCCTTAGATGTCCAGCTGCTCCAGCACCATTTGTTGAAAAGGCTAGCCTTCCTTCATTGATGTGTTTTTGCACCTTTGTCAAAAACCAGTTGGGTGTATTTATGTGAGTCTACTTCTGGGCTCTCTAATCTGTTCCATTGATCTATGTGTCTGTTCCTCTGTGAATACCACACAGTCCTGATTACATACCTTGAAACTGGGGAGACTAATTCATCCCATTTTCTTCTTCTTTTTCAAAATTGTTTTAGCTCTTTTACTTACTTTGCTTTTCCATATAATTTTAGAGTAATCTTGCCTACATCTAAAATAAAAACTTGCTGAGATTTTGATAGAAATTGTGTTAAACCTATTTATTAACTTGAGGAGAATTGACCTCTTTACTATATTGCGTCTTCCAATCTATGAACACAGTATGTCTCTCCATTTATTTAGATTTTCTTTGATTTCTTTTATTAGCATTTTGTAGTTTCCAGCATACATGTGCTTTACACATTTTGTCATATTTACACCAAAGTATTCCAGTTTTTGAGCAATTGTAAATGATACTGTATTTTCAATTTCTGTGTTTCTAGACTTTTCCTTTCTTGGTTCTTTGGCTAAAAGGCGGTTTGGGGGGCCTTTTTTGTCTGTACCCGTGAATGTTTCTAGGATTGCTGGCTTCTTCAGTTTGACATATACGAAGTAAAAAGAAAACCTGGGGAGCTTATCACTTGTTATTCCTTGGGTCTCAGTGTCCTTAGCTAGCTCCATAATTCCCATTTCATTTTTGTGCATAATTTTTGCAAACTTCAGGGTTTTCAGCCGTGTCTATGTTGCATTATGGCAGAAATATCCATATAGTAAACCTGAAACCTGCCCTTCAAGAACTTACGGTTTGGAAGACTTTACATTCCTCCCACATCTAACCTAATATTACATGGTATATTAGCTGAAACAGAGGCAAGCTTCTTGGTTGCTAACTGTCATTGTCCTTAAAGCCTCACTATTTGTATTGCGTTCTAGTGAACTTTTTTCTTTTTCTTTTTCTTTTTTAGATGGAGTCTTGCTCTGTTACCCAGGCTGGAGTGCAGTGGTGCGATCTCGGCTCACTGCAAGCTCCGCCTCCCGGGTTCAGACCATTCTCCCGCCTCAGCTTCCTGAGTAGCTGGGACTGCAGGCGCCCCCCCACCAGGCCCGGCTAATTTTTTTTTTTTTTTTTTTTTTTTTTAGTAGAGACTGGGTTTCACCGTGTTAGCCAGGATGGTCTCGATCTCCTGACCTCGTGATCCGCACGCGTCGGCCTCCCAAAGTGCTGGGATTACATGCGTGAGTCACCGCGCCCGGCCTGAACTTTGTTATTTTTACCAATAAAATACAATTACTACAATGTCTCAGAAGTATTCAAACAAATATGCCCATCCAGGGGAAGAAGGAGGAAAGCATCGATTTGGAGACTCCCTATCACACTCGGCCCTAAAGACTAATTTCAGCTTCATAGATGTATTTTGTGCAGGTCCTGCATACCAACAACCTGCTCTGCTCTGTTTCAGATTCGTCATTCAGCCAAGTAAATGGGCCTGCTGGTTTTTTTTTTTTTTTTTTTTTTTTTT
>NW_016821592.1:1417245-1435112 GCF_001698545.2 Rhinopithecus bieti | reverse complement strand
GGCTCACTGCAAGCTCCGCCTCCCGGGTTCAGACCATTCTCCCGCCTCAGCTTCCTGAGTAGCTGGGACTACAGGCGCCCCCCCACCAAGCCCGGCTAATTTTTTTGTATTTTTGGTAGAGACGGGGGTTTCACCGTGTTAGCCAGGATGGTCTCGATCTCCTGATCTCGTGATCCGCACGCGTCGGCCTCCCAAAGTGCTGGGATTACATGCGTGAGTCACCGCGCCCGGCCTGAACTTTGTTATTTTACCAATAAAATACAATTACTACAATGTCTCAGAAGTATTCAAACAAATATGCCCATCCAGGGGAAGAAGGAGGAAAGCATCGATTTGGAGACTCCCTATCACACTCGGCCCTAAAGACTAATTTCAGCTTCATAGATGTATTTTGTGCAGGTCCTGCATACCAACAACCTGCTCTGCTCTGTTTCAGATTCGTCATTCAGCCAAGTAAATGGGCCTGCTGGTTTTTTTTTTTTTTTTTTTTTTTTTCTTCAATAGAGCTTTTATCTTCATTTTTTTTTCCCCTTTCATTTCTTGAAACTGAAATGCTATTTTCCTTCCTGTTAAGTGATTCATGTTCACAAGGTCTTTACATTAAAAACAAACCTCACCTTATCTAGCTGTTTCTGATTAAATTGACCCAGTTCTGACCATTCTTTTTTTCTCCAGGTTCTCTAGAAATTTAGGTATTCGGTTTGTGTTTTAGTAATTTATATTTGCTGAAAGGTTTTCAAAAACTATGTATTACCAAACACTGCACATGTGCATAGTCAGTTTAGATTGTAAATTCCACTGGGACACAGGCAGTCCTAGTTTTGCCTCTTCCCAGATCACCTATATCAGTTATTTTCCACAAGCCAGACACTGTAGTTTACATGTGAGAGTGCTTCTGAGTGAAACTGAATTTGGGGCATTTCAAAAAGTTACAGCATATCTAAACAGCAGAGAGGTCAAGAATGCTAGATGAATAAGATATAAATATTTAGTAGGTATTCTATTGCTGAATGAGTTAAGAGTAAATGAATGCCTGCATACATGAAGACCACTGGGGCTTGGCAAATCCATTTTCAGTGGAAATTATTTTGGTGCATCAAATATTTATTAAGTACCTAATGTGTTCCTCCTGTCACTTTGCTAGACCCACAGATGCAAATATAAAAAATTTAAAAAATGTCAGTCTCTGGCCCCCAGGAAAACAGACACAGGGGGAAATATACACATACTCACATGGATAATACAAGCCAAAAGTAGGATGCTGGGAGCACTCACGGAGATTGCAGAGCTTGGCAGGATAGCTCAGGAAATGATTCCTGGATAGGATGACACCAATCAAAGCTTAGTGTGTAAGAATCAGCCAGTCTAAGAATGGGCTAGAGTGGAGAAGGGCATTTCGGGCCAAAGGAAGGCACAGGAGCATTTTTAGCATGATTACTGCAGTGAAGGACAAGTTGTTTAGTATTATGAAAGTATAAAGTGGGAAGTAGCAATTTGGGAGAGTTAGGACTGGAGGGTAGGTAGAAACAGATCACAGAGGGCCTGTTTTTCCCAAGAAGGGGCTCAAGGAGGGGCTCAGGGAGGCTTGGAAGAGTCATTGGATTACCACAGGCAGAGGAGAGAAGGAGAAAAGGTCATCTCTGTGTTAGAGCAATTCCTTTGGCAGCCAGGTGGAGGATGGATTTCCTGAGTAAATTAAAAGCAGGAAAAGAGTGTGATAATCTAGGCAGGAGATAATTGAGGCCTTGAACTGGGCTGTGATAATAGAAACACAGAGAAGGAATGGATTAGAAGACTATTTAGCAGGAAAAATTGGTGGACTTGGTGGTGATAGAATATGGAAGATGAAAAAGAAAGATGAGTCTAGGTTGACCGCCAGATTCCTGCTTTGGGAGACAGGGTAACTTTTGCATCATTGTGTCATGGAGGTGGAGAAAGAGAATGGATGATGTTGTGAAGGCATCAAGTACAGTTTTGTACTTGTTGAGTTGGAGGTACCTGTGAGGATATTCAAGTCAATGGAGGAATATCTTCAACTGGAAAAGGCTATTTGGGAATGCCATGTCCTTAAGGGCAAACCAGGTTTCAGTTAAGGTCAGGAAGTGAAGGGAGTGTCTGCAAAGAGATTGAAGATGTAGGATGGTTGGGCTGTCATGGAAAGAAAGTTCCAGAGGACACAGTTGATAGCTAGGAGGCAGGGGTGGGGAAAGAATGATTGGACACAGACAGGAGGCTTAGAGTCCCATGAAATCAGTGTATGAGACAGTCAGGGAGCATCAGAAACATAATCATCAAGCAGTCATCTTGGTCTGGTGACTGAAGAAGACATGGTTTTTGTCTTGGTAGGGTCAGATGGCCTTAAGGATCTTCCATGGAATTTAGGATTTTAGGCAGGACAGAGTCTGAATTCGTCTTTGGGTGGCTCCAGCCAAGGGCGGTTAATATTGGTAGTGACTTTGGAGTCTGTGATAGGGTCTCTAGGCAGCAGTCCAAGACAGCCATCTATGTGATTTTATCTAAAAATATACATCAATCAGAAAGTTAACCAGAAGCTTCACATTTAATTAATCAGAATATTTCAAATTTTCTTCTACACTGGTAATGGAGACAAAGTAAGGAAAAATAGAGAGGTCAAGAAAACAAATAAATGCTGAGAACCACATAAATTAACTCCTGCTTTGTTACTCAGAAATGATTTTGAAGTCATTTGCAGGAGTAAAATGAGTTTCTAGAATAGACACCTTTTCCTTATACAATCCAACTTCTAAAACCCTCTGAAATCTGATTATTTCTACTGAATGCTACCAATACGGATATTGTAGCTGAGCATTTGACTAATTAAGAAGTTCAACAACAGATAAATGCCCTAAAATAGAAAGCCCTTTTATTTTACTGAACAAGTATGTGCTTTTTATTCATCATTACTCCCTAAACAATACAGTATAACAAATATTTACAGAGCATTTAAACTGTATTGAGTATTATAAGTAATCTAGAGATGATTTAAATTATACAGGAGGATGTGCATAGGTTATATGCAAATACTGTGCCATTTAATGAACTAATAATTTTTTCCTTAAGTTATTGGGGTACAGGTGGTATTTGGTTATATGAGTAAGTTCTTTAGTAGTGATTTGTGAGATTTTGGTGCACCTATTGCCTGAGCATTATACACTACACCATATTTGTAGTCTTTTATCCCTTGCCCCCCTCCCACTCTTCCCCTCAAGTCCCCAAAGTCCATTGCATCATTCTTATGTCTTGTGGCATCATAGCTTAACTCCCACATATGAGTGAGAATATACGATGTTTGGTTTTCCATTCCTGAGTCACTTCACTTAGAATAATAGTCTCCAATTTCATCCAGGTCACTGCAAATGCTGTTAATCCATTCCTTTTTATGGCTGCGTAGTATTCCATCATATGTATATATACTACAGTTTCTTTATCCATTGTTGATTGATAGGCATTCGAGTTGGTTCAATGATTTTGCAATTGTGAATTGTGCTGCAATTAACATGTATGTGCAAGTATCTTTTTTGAATAATGACTTCTTTTCCTCTGGGTAGATGCCCAGTAGTGGAATTGCTGGATCAAATGGTAGTTGTACTTTTAGTTCTTTAAGGAATCTCCACACTGTTTTCCATAGCAGCTGTACTAGTTTACATTCCCACCAGCAGTGTAGAAGTGTCACCTGTTGACCTTATCCATGCCAGCATCTACTGTTTTTTGATTTTTTGATTATGGCCTTTCTTGCAGGAGTGAGGTGGTATCACACTATGGATTTGATTTGCATTTCCCTGATCATTGGTGATGTTGAGCATTTTTTCGTATATTTGTTGGCCATTTGTACCTCTTCTTTTGAGAATTGTCTATTCATGTCCTTGCCCACTTTTTGATGGGATTGTTTGTGTTTTTTTCTTACTGATTGGAGTTTGCTATAGACTCTGGATATTAGTCCTTTGCCAGATGTATAGATGGTGAAGATTTTCTCCCACTCTGTGGGTTGTCTGCTTACTCTGCTGACTATTCCTTTTGCCATGCAAAAGCTCTTTAGTTTAATTAGGTCCTAGCTATTTATCTTTGTTTTTATTGCATTTGCTTTTGGGTTCTTGGTCATGAAATCCTTGCCTAAGTCAATATCTAGAAGGGTTTTTCCAATGTTATCTTCTAGAATTTTTATAGTTTCAGGTCTTATGATTAAGTCCTTGATCCATATTGAGTTGATTTTTGTATGAGGTGAGAGAGGAAGATCCAGTTTCATTCTCCTACATGTGGCTAGCCAATTATCCCAGCACCATTTGTTAAAAAGGGTTCCATTTCCCCACTTTATATTTTTGTTTGCTTTGTTGAAGATCAGTTGGCTGTAAGTATTTGGGTTTATTTCTGGGCTCTCTATTCTGTTCCATTGGTCTATGTGCCCATTTTTGTACCAGTACCATGCTGTTTTGGTGACTATGGCCTCATAGTATAGTTAGAAATCAGGTATTGTGATGCCTCCAGATTTGTTCCTTTTGCTTAGTCTTGCTTTGGCCATGTGGGCTATTTTTTGGTTCCATATGAATTTCAGAATTGTTTTTTCTAATTCTGTGAAGAATGATGGTGGTATTTTGATGGGCATTGCATTGAATTTGTAGATTGCTTTTGGCAGTATGGTCATTTTCACAATATTGATTCTACCCATCCATGGGCATGAGATGTGTTTCCATTTGTTCGTGTCATCTATGATTTATTTCAGCAGTGTTTTGTAGTTTTCCTTGTAGAGGTCTTTCGCCTCCTTGGTTAGGTATATTCCTAGGGTTTTTGTTTGTTTGTTTGTTTGCAGCTATTGTAAATGGGCTGAGTTCTTGATTTGATTCTCCACTTGGTCACTGTTGATGTGTAACGACTGATTTGTGTACATTAATCTTGTATCTGGAAACTTTGCTGAATTCTTTTACCAGTTCTAGGAGCTTTCTGGAGGAGTCCTTAGGGTTTTCAAGGTAAACAATCATAGTGTCAGAAAACAGTGACAGTTTGACTCCCTCTTTACTGATTTGATTTCCCTGTATTTCTTTCTCTTGTCTGACTGTTCTGGCTAGGACTTCCAGTACTATGCTGAAGAGGAGTGGTGAGAGTGGGCATCCTTGTCTTGTTCCAGTTATCAAAGGGAATGCTTTCAACTTTTCCCCATTCAGTATTATGTTGGCTGTGGGTTTGTCATAGATGGACAATAAGGTATGTCCCTTGTATGCCGATTTTACTGAGAGTTTTAATCATAAAGGGATGCTCGATTTTGTCAAATGCTTTTTCTGTATCTATTGAAATGATCATGTGATTTTCATTTTTAATTCTGCTTATGTGGTGTATCACATTTATTGACTTGTGTATGTTAATCCATCCCTGCATCCCTGGCATAAAACACACTTGATGATGGTGGATTATCTTTTTGATATGTTGTTGGATTCGGTTAGCAAATATTTTGTCAAGGATTTTAGCATCTATGCTCATCCAGGATATTAGCCTGTAGTTTCTTTTTTGGTTATGTCCTTTCCTGGTTTTGGTATTAGGGTGATGTTGGCTTCATAGAATGAATTAGGGTTCCTTCTTTCTCTATGTTGTGGAATAGTGTCAAATGGATTGGTAACAATTCTTCTTTGAATGTGTGGTAGAATTCTGCTGTGAATCTGTCTGGTCCTGGAAGTTTTTTTTGTTGGTAATTTTTAAATTACCATTTCAATCTCTCTACGTGTTATTGGTTTGTTCAGGGTATCTAAACCTTCCTGATTTAAGCTAAGGGGTTGTATTTTCCAGGAATTTATCTATCTCTTTTAGGTTTTCTAGTTTATGGACATAAAGGTGTTCATGGCAGCCTTGAATGATCTTTTGTATTTCTGTGGTGTTAGTTATAATATCTCCTGTTTCATTTCTAATTGAGCTTAATTAGATTTTCTCTCTTCTTTACTTGGTTAATCTTACAAATGATCTATCAATTTTCTTTCTTTTCAAAGAACCAGCTTTTTGTTTCATTTATCTTTTGTATTTTTGTTGTTGTTGTTGTTGTTTCAATTTCATTTAGTTCTGCTGTGATCTTGATTATTTCCTTTCTTCTGCTGGGTTTGGGTTTGGTTTGTTCTCATTTCTCTAGTTCCTTGATGTGTGACCTTAGATTGTCTGTCTGTGCTCTTTCAGACGTTTTAATGTAGGCATTTAGGGCTATGAACTTTCCACTTAGCACTGCCTTTGCTGTATTCCAGAGGATTTCATAGATTGTGTTACTATTGTTGTTCGGTTCGAATAATTTTTTAATTTCCATCTTGATTTCATTTTTGACCCAATGCTCATTTAGGAGCAGGTTATTCAATTTCCATTATATTTGCATGATTTTGAAGGTTCCTTTTGCATTGATTTCCAGTTTTATTCCACTGTGGTCTGAGAGAGTGCTTGATATAATTTCAATTTTCTTAAATTTATTGAGGCTGATTTTGTGGCCTATCATATGGTCAATCTTGGAGAAAGTTCCATGACCTGTTGAATAGAATATGTATTCTGCAGTTGTTGGATGGAATGTTCTGTATACATCTGTTAAGTCCATTTGTTCCAGGGTATGGTTTAAATCTATTATTTATTTGTTGACTTTCTGTCTTGATGACCTGTCCAGTGCTGTCAGTGGAGTATTGAAGCCCCCCACTATTATTATGTTACTGTCTATCTCATTTCTTAGGTCTGTTTCCTACTCAACATACCTTCCATGACTTCTACTGTCTATGAAGAAACTCCAAACTCCTTAACTTGGTGTGTCCATTGTGTTCAAGTCATGCTAACTTGGGGGCTAAGATGGTCACATTTTCTTTAATGACCAATTATGATGATATGTTATTGGCAGGCAATCCAGGATGTCCCCAGTTTCTCTGCCCCTTGGAGCCAAGACTATCCTCTCCCAATCTTAGGCCCATTCTTTAAATCCTCGTTGTCTGTCTCTGTCTTTTTACAGGGTATGATTCACAGGGACAATGGCCCAAAAAGATATAGTCCGGCTTTCCCCTGGATCCACAGTTTTATCCCAGGGATGTTTTCCATTGCAATTTAGCTTCAATTTGACCATGAGTCTAACACTTCATGGTAATATTTGATATTTTCTGTCTCTCTCACATCCATTTCTTTAAATCTACATGTAATCATGGGATTCAGAACTGAAAAGAACCTTAGTAATCATTGAGTCAGATTTCCTGGTATTTTAAGTAAAGAGAGAGAAAATTCACGTGACTTACTTACATGATAGTTACTTGGCAGTAGAGTTAGTATTTATGATTTGTTTTCTTAATTTCTGGTTCAAAATGCTTCCCTGAGACCACCCAGTATCTTATAATTAGGTAACTTAAAAGGAACTTATAGGTAAATAAAAGATCTAGGTTTGCATGCTGGATAATTGTCCCTTCATTTATCTGTCTATTAAGATTTAATTTTCATATATTAGGTGCCTAATGACCAGATACCCCCATATCTGATAGAGGTAAAATGTATCATTTTTGAATGAGATTAAACAAATATAGCCTATATTGGCTACTCTGTCCACTGTCTACCTGTATGACTCTGAGAATGGACTTTAGGGTCAATCTGCGCTAACAATTGCGGGGCTACAGGCTGGGGGGCACTTATGAGTGAGGCTTACTTTTCAGGTGTGTCTCTTCCCCTGGTCAATGTCCACATAAAGCAGGGGCTGTGTTCTATTCATTCTCATATTCCCAAAGCCTCACACAGTACCAGCTCAGAGAAAGGACTTGAGAAGTGTGTGTTGAGCAGAGAGGAATTGTCAAAAGAACATTCCCTTTTCCTCAGACAGAGATGAAAGCACAGAAAAGAAGCATAAGAGATGACCAGGGACATACTGAGTTGGTGAGGGGGAGGTCGGAGAGTAAAGAAAGGGGATGTTTCACGTTTTAGTTATCTATTGCGGTATACAAACATTACTTTTAATGGGAAACCACATTACTTTTACACCAATGTAATACCACCAAACTTAGTAGCTCAGGGCAGTAGTAGTTTCACTATCCCGTGGATCTGCTGGGCTTGGCTGAGTGGTCCTTTTGCTACATACTATGTTGGCTGTCGTCACTCACAAGGCTGCACAGCTGGCAGCTCCATCTAAGATGGCCTCCTTCTCCAGGGCCTCTCTGAGCATAGCCTCATACCATTCCATGCTCAAGGCTGAGTTTCTTAAATGAGGCCTGGAACCTAGAGGGCAACGGTAGAACTGTCAGCTCTCTTAAGGCACAGACCCAGATGCCAGGCGGGGTGGCTCACGCCTATAATCCCAGCACTTTGGGAGGCCGAGGCAGGCGGATCACAAGGTCAGGAGATCAAGACCGAGACCATCCTGGCCAACATGGTGAAAGCCTGTCTCTACTAAAAAAAATACAAAAAAATAGTTTGGCACTGTGGTGGGCACCCGTAGTCCCAGCTACTTGGGAGACTGAGGCAGGAGAATGTCATGAACCTGGGAAGCGGAGCTTGCAGTGAGCCGAGATCACACCACTGCACACCAGCCTGGGTGACAGAGAGATACTCTGTCTCAAAAAAAAAAAGAAAGAAAGAAAGAAAAAAGAAAGGCATAGGTCCAGAACCGGCAAGGCATCACTTCTGTAACATTCTATTGACCCAAACAAGTCACAAAGCCAGCCCAGCCAAGGGGTGGAAAGATAGACTCTACTTCCTCGTGGAAGGAGTGGCGTGCATGCACAGAAATGGAGGAATTGTTGCAGCCATGTTTTCTGACAAACTGCTACAAGGGAGGAAAAGGTTGTACGTAGTGCCTTGACTAAGGCCCCAGTGGATACGTGTAATGCAGCCACCTAAGAGAATATCTGTCTTTAAGAGAAATGCAACTGTCCAAGACTATTAAGGAAGCAAATATGCTTTATCACCTTATGTTTCTGAATTAAGAAGTGCGTTACCCTGAACACGAATTTGTGCCCCCAACAGAGCTTTTCGAGATATTGGCTCTGAGGGTAAGAGTATAATAAAGATACTCGGCTACTGCAACTTTTCTTTAGAGAGAGCTAGGGCTTTAAATGAAAGCAGTACATTTTCCTTGTCTGTAATAATGAGAAACCCTCAGACCACTTATGTAGCATAATTCAGAAGTTACAGGACAGTTTACAATGAAGCATTTTTATGAGCAATCAAATACAGCAGTCAAAAGATTTTTCCTTCTTTCAGTTTCAAAATGCTAAGACTTCCCAGCCACGTTGCGAACAAAGGACAAAAATGAGCGGAGTATGCAGGGGAAAGAATCAGAAGGCCTGAGCTCCTTTGCAGACTCTGCTGTTCATTAGCTCCAGGCCAGGGCTGGTCACCCAGCTGCTCCTGTCTCCATTCCTTCCTTTTTCAAGTAGGGATGGAAAAGTGGGATCTGCCTCACCTGGCCCTGCCTGCTTGGGAGGGTTACCAAGGGTCTGCTATACTATAGTAGGTGTAAACATTTTGAACACTTCAGGTGGATGTCGTTGTTGTTACTATGTGATTTCAGTAAATGACTAGATACATATGCTAATAAAATATCTCTCAATATCTAAGATCTGTCAATAGCTGTAAATATTGTTGGTATCTTTGTAGAGGCTTTGTTTTTACTGTTAACTTTTAAATTACAAAGTTACACATGAATTAAGCTAATTATATAAAGTTCACATATATATATAAGGCAAGAAATAAAACCTTTTCTACATCTCAACTGTCCCCATCCCTCTCCCTTCTCAGAGGTAACCACAGTTGCACTTGATGTATATTTGCATATTCTTCCAGATCAGTTCTATACTTTTTATGTTGTTGTTGTTGAAGAGATAGGGTCTTGCTCTGTTGCTCAGGCTGGAGTGCAGTGGCATAATCACAGCTCACTGCAGTTTTGACCTCCTGGGCTCAAGCAATCCTCCTACCTCAGCCTCCTGAGTAGCTAGGATTACAGGCTTCACTGCCACAGCCAATTAATTTTTTAAATTATTTTTTTCAGAGGGGATCTTATTATGTTACCTAGGCTGGTCTCGAACTCTGGGGCTCAGGTGATGCTCCTGTGTCAGTTCCCCAAAGTGCCAACAGGCATAAGCCAGTGTGCCCAGCCCAGTTCCATACTTTTAGAATACGTACAAACACAGAAACATACAATTTTTACATAAATGGTATATATTAATATGGATTTTCATAAAAGTTGTAGATAGTTTTTTTCAGAAGTCAATAAAATATTTTGCAAAGAATTTGCCAAATTAAAGTAATGGCTAAAGGCTTTATACCTTAACTGCAGATACTCCTTGCTAATCTCTTGCTTATACATTGTTTTCCTCTTGTTTATTACTTATGTGGAATATGTTTTATTTTGTGATATGGAATGCATCTTTGTGAAGGTTCTTTAAAACCTTTCAGAACAAGAATTGAAGCACACACATAAACTTACCATGTGTCAGTGACTTCTGCCTCCCCTTTTCTTCCCTTGATTACTTTGCGTTCTCTGAGGAAAACTTCCAAGCTGACAGCAACAAGCAACTTCTCCCTTCCTCTGCCTTTAATATTTTTCTGGGTCACTCGCAGTTCACAGAGTGACTTTTACCTCAGATGACCCCTTTCTCATACACACACCCAAATCCACCTTTGAATTCCTCCAATATTCTTGTTTAGTTACCTCAGGGAAATCTCTGCTTTTCAGCCCCTCCCCAGCTTACTCACTTGGCTAAAAAACATGGCCCCCTTTGTCTTGTGCTAGTGATAAATCTGTATGAACAAAACGTCTGTTTGCTAATTTACTTATGCTATCAATACTTCTGGAATGCCTACTGTGTGCCAGGTACCATGGACCACTGGGTTATGTGAGAATGTGTCAAGGGGCCTGGCCCAGTTTAGCGGGTCATGGAAACATTCTCTGAGGAAGTGTGGGCTTGAACTGAGATCTAGGGAGGAAGAGAAGGAGGAGGAGGTAATTAGTTGAATAATGCTTGTGTGTGCATTTGTGTGTGTGTGTGTGTGTGTGTGTGTGTGTCGGGAATAGAGATGAGGGAACATTCCAGACAGGGGCTGAGGATACCCAGTGGTTCTGCAGTGGGGAGAAACCTAGGACTTGTAGGGAACCAAAAGGGCATTGTGATCTGACCATAGGGAGCAGCGGGGATGATGGTGAGAAATCAGGTTGAGGAGACAGGCAGGGTCATGTATCACAGACTGTGGAACATAGGTCAGCCGTGTTAAGGGTTTTAGCCTTCAAATGTGAGAATGAAAAGGTATCAAAAGATTTTAAACAGGAGTGTGTGTACCTGCATGTCAGTGTGCGTGCATCTGTGCATGTGTGTTTATATGTGTGTGAGAGAGAGCTGATCAGATTTGCATTTTAAAACAAAAATTCTGATAGTGTGGAAATCAAGTTGGAGGAATGCAAATGTGGATGTAGGGAGATCAATTTGAAAAGATTCGAGGAAACATAGACAGTAAATTATGAGGGTTAACGGCCTCTGGTGATCTTAAAACTACCCAGATATGTCCTTTAAAATCTTCAAAACTGCCTACTTATCGACTCATGCTGTGATAATGAAATCCTCTTCAAGCACTTAAGTATTTTAAGATAAAAATGTGAATAACCCATTGCTCAATTTATGATCATTCATATTACAACCAGAGCATTGCCTACTATTTTCAGTATAAACCTCTGGGTGGGGGTCTTGCCATGGTATGTCTTTGCCAGGGAAGGGGGATGGGGAGGGTTCCAGTGAGGCAAGGCAGGGTGCTAGGGGCAGGAGGTCCCTCTCTGAGCTCCTGGAGGCCCTCGGGGTGGCCTTACCTTGGTGTGCTTACCACAGCTTAGGGCAGGAGCCCCAATACTTGATTTATTACCTTCCTGCCCCAGCTGCCCTAGATTTCCCCAATTTTATTTGAAATAACTTACTCATAATACAGATTTTAACATGGTCTTACTTATCAATAAATATGCTTGAGCCATTTTTTTGAGGAGGCAACAACAACAACAAAACCTATGCAATATGACCAAGAATTCCCAGAGCACACGATTTTGCAGTGAAAGAGGCATATGGAAATCAGGAGTGTATTTCATTCTTGTCCTCAACCAAAGGCTTAACAGAGCAATATTAACTATAATAGAGATGAATGAGCTCTTGCAAGCAAGAATCAGCAATTGCCATTTAAGTGTTGTTTTTGAGAAATAATTCTGATCGAATCAACAAATTAAAATATTTTAAGATAAATTCTGCTGAAGAAAACTAAGAATGGTGTTGTCCAGGTAATAGAGTTAAAACAAATCTTCACTAATTTTGTTTCACAAGATAGTGAAACAAAATTATTTTATTTAGTTTTTTAACCATGGTTTAATGTATGTATATTTTTCAGCCTCCAATTTTGTTTCCTTTACTGTAGTATTTCTCGACTTTTCTTTCCAGAATGCTTGAATAATTTGTGATGGATTCTATGAAGAAATAGTTTTCAAAAAAAAAAAAAGGAAAACATTTTAGATTGGTGAATGGTTCTGCTTGGAAATACATCTTCTACTGACGTTGGAGACTGATGAGGAAAAGTAAAAACATTGAGGGAGGTAAAGCAAGAAAAAAAACAATACACTACGGATAAGCAATGAACAATTTTGTTACTGGGGGAAATGCAGAATTTTCTGTTTTCTAGAGATGTGGCCAACTGGGAATAACACCTTCCTTATCTTCCAAGCCACAGATGTGGGCTTTTCCAGTCCTAACTTGGAGAAAAAAAATTAGGTTGAAGACATATACGCAAAATTCATACTCTGGGTTTCTCACCAAAACATGGAACAGAAATAGGAGACAACAAGGTAGAGAGCATTGGCTCTGGAGTCATCAAAACCCACGTTGACTACCCGTTATACAGTGTTTTGTCCTTCAAAATTCCTCAGGCTTCCTTTCCTCATTTGTAAAATGAAATGACTTTGCAGGGCTATGGTGAGAAAATACGTATGTGTGGGAAGAGAGTCTATCAATGTAAGTGTATAAATATCTCTATAAAAATCTCTCTATATACAGATAGCAATATTTATCTTCATATCTATATCATATAGTAAGCACTCAATGGCTAGATGCATTGGTTATTATTATTCTCTCGAGGTAAGATTGGCTTAGAGTTGTAGTGGTAGGCTGAGTAATGATCCCCCAAAGATGTTTGCATCCTAAAGCTTGGAACCTGTGAATCTTGCCATATATGACAAGAGGCTCTGCAGATGTGATCAAATTGAAGATCTTGAGATGGAGAGATTATACTGAATAATCTGAGCAGATTCATTGCAAACCCAAGGGTCCTCATAAGCAGGATGCAGGAGTCAGATCAGACAGGAGGAGGTGTGATAACAGAAAAGAGGGACAGAGAGAAAGAGATTTGAGGATGGGGGCTCTGAAGATGGAGGAGGGGGCCATGAACTTGTTGGAGCTTCCCCTACAATGACTTCTCTCTGGAGATTCATCTGCTGAGAGTCACAATCGCAATCTTACAGGAGCTGGAGCTTTGCAGGGAGACCCTGAAGGCACTCAGAGGGAGGCTCCCTAGTGCTGTCTTTGGAGACTTGCAGGCAGGTGCCTTGTCCTCTCTATCACCAGCAAGTAAACTGCAACTGGCCCTGCACCTCCTTTTGAGATGACTTGGGATTTGATGGGAGCTCAGGGAGCCAAGGAAGGCAAAGAGAAGCAGGAGCCCAGCCACACACATTGCAAGTGGTGGATTGCTGGCTGTGGTTTTCCTGGAAGGCTCTTAAATGGCTTTCAGGACATTCTTTGCTGGGGCCCTACATTCTTTGGCAGGGCTATCATGACTTAAGGGGTGTGGCCAGCAAGCCACATCCTCTAGGGTGTTTTGTGGGCTGCTCTGCAGCGTGGCATAGGGACCCTGGCTTGAGAGACCTGCTGCTCTCTAAATCTATTACTCAGGAAGTGTTTGACCTTTTTCTGCTTATTCTGGTATCTCCAGTTTCCCACTTGGAAAAAGACTTTGTCCTAAAGTTTTGGGGAACTGTTATTTAGAGTCATTACACCTGCTAAGATATTTCCCCGAGTCCCAAAGGCCAAAAATAAAAGGCAACGTTCTACCCCAAGCAATGATTCAGCCACTATAGTCAGACAAGTGGTCATTATCCTGGTCTGTAACATCTTGCTCACTCCTCTGTGCTCCCATATACAGTCATAGTCTATAGCTGCATTAAACACTTGTTTTGACATTGTGAAATTGTGCTTTCTCCATCCCTTAGAATCCATGCATTCTTCAGTGCTGGGATCACATCTTGTAGAGTTTGGTATTCCCAGAGATTAGCATGGTATTTGTCATGTAAGTTATTAATAAATGTTTCTTAGATGAGCAAACTTTACCTTCATAGTAATTTGTGTAGCTGCTATCCACCAGATGTAGTTGCTTTTCTAAAAACTGAGGTATAATTTACATACAATCTACCAGAAAGTATTAAGTATTCAGTTCAATTATTTTGACAGTTGAATACATCATGACAATTGACTACACCAAACAAGAGGCAACCACTGTTCATGTATTTTTTTAACCAGAGATTAATTTTGCCTAGTTTTGGACTTTATAGAATTGGTTCATATATTACACACTTTTTGTGCAGTTTCGTTCACTTAGCATAACTGGAAGTCTCAAGTTTTATTCACACTGTTACATCATCAGTAATTTTTTCTTCTTTCTTTTTTTGAGACAGAGTTTTGTTCTTGTTGCCCAGGCTGGAGTGCAATGGTACAATCTCGGCTCACCGCAACCTCTGCCTCCCGGGTTCAAGTGATTCTCCTGCCTCAGCCTCCTGAGTAGCTGGGATTACAGGCATGCGCCACCATGCCTGGCTAATTTTGTAGTTTTAGTAGAGATGGGGTTTCACTATGTTGGTCAGACTGGTCTTGAACTTCCGACCTCAGGTGATCCGCCCGCCTCGGCCTCCCAAAGTGCTGGGATTACAGGTGTGAGCCACCATGCCCGGCCAGTAGTTTTTTCTTTGTCTTTTTGACTAATATATATCTATTGACTAATACATATCTATTTCTTTTTGACTAATATTCAATTTATGAATATGCCAGAGTATGTTCATCCACCTTCATATTGATTTGGGTTGTTTCCAGTTTGGGCTATTATGGAAAAGCTTCTCTGAGTATTCTTGTGTAGTTCTTTTTGTGGACATATGCTTTCATTTGTTTTGAGAAATATTGAGGGTGGAATTGTGGTTGTAGGATAGACGAAGAAGTTAACTTTATAAAAATCTGACAAACTATTTTCCTAAGTGGTTGTACTATTTGCATTCCTACCAGTGTTTGAGAGTTCCATTTCTCCACATCCACATCACCTTTGGTATTGTCTTACCTCTATATCTGAGCCATTTTAATAGGTGCAAAAGGACATCTCATGTTGGTTTTAATTTGCATATCAGTGATGATTAATGATGTTGAAAACACTTTCATGTGCTTATTGGTTGTTCTTACATAGTAGTACCCACTTGTCCCTGGGGGATTCATTCTAAGAACCCCAGTGGCTGCCTGAAGCCAGGGATATTACTGAACTCTATATGTACTATTTTTTAAAAATCTGATAACTAAGGCAGCTACTGACTAATGGGTGGGTAGCATAGACTGTGGATATGCTGGACAAAGGGATGATTCAGGTTCCTGGTAGAATAGAGCAGGATGGCTCAAGATTTCATCATGCTACTCAGAACAGTGGATGATTTTAAACCATGAATTGTTTATTTCTGACATTTTCTATTTAGTATTTTCTGACTGTGGTTTACTGTAGGTAACTGAAACTGGAAAGTGAAACCAAGGATAAAGGGAGGGACTACTGTATGTCTCTTCTTTTGTGAAATGACAGCTTCAATCTTTTGCCCATTAAAAAAATTAAATTGTCTTATTATTGATTTGAAGGAATTCTTTATATACAATAGATACACGCCCTTGTCAGATATATGTACTGATTTGTGTATTCATTTTCTTAATGGTATCTTTTGGTATGCAGAGATTTTTATTTTAATGAAAACCAGCTATCATTTTCATAGTTAGTGCTTTTGTGTTCTGTCTAAAAAAAATTTGCCTACTCCAAGGTTGTAAAGTTACGCTTTTATGCTTTCTGCTATAAACTTTATTGTTCTAGGTTATATTTTGTTCTAAGTTTATCTCAAACTATCTTATTATATGGAGTGTGATAGGAGTCAAGATTTTTGTTTGTTTTTTATATGGCCATCCAGTTGTTCCAGCACCACTTGTTAACAAGTCTTCTTTTCTTCATGAAATCACCTTGTCACATTTAGTTAAAAATCAGTTGATTCTAATTTGATGTGAACCTAAAACTACTCTAATAAAGCATTTAAAAAAATTAACTCTATACATGTGAGTCTATTTCTGGATTCTGTTCTCTTGATGTATTTGCCTGTCTTCATGTCAATACTACAATGCATTGATTAGTCTAACATTCAGTTTTAGAACCAGGTATTATAAATCTTTCAACTTTAATTTTTTCAAGATTGCTTTGGCATTTTCATATCAGTTTTAGGCTCAGCTTATAAATTTCTCTAAAAAGTCCTACTGAAATTTTGATGATTGTATTAAATTCATAAATAAATCTGAGGAAAATAAATATCTTAACAGGATTGCATCTTCTACTTCATAAACATTGAATGTCTCTCCCTT
Organism: Rhinopithecus bieti; assembly: GCF_001698545.2. Taxonomy (NCBI): domain Eukaryota; kingdom Metazoa; phylum Chordata; class Mammalia; order Primates; family Cercopithecidae; genus Rhinopithecus; species Rhinopithecus bieti. Next base: position 1,418,454 of record NW_016821592.1, on the reverse strand, counting down.
TTGTCTGGGTTTCTTTAATTTCTCACAGCAATGTTTTACAGTTTTTTACATAGAGATATTGTACATTTCTCTTAGCTTTTTCCTAAGTATTTCATATTTTTTGATACTATTGCATATGGTATTTTTTACATGCTGTTTTCCAATTGTGTACTGCTGGTATATAGAAATAGAATTGATTTTTATATATTGACCTAGGTAAATTCATTATTTAGTTTCTTGTAGTTATTTTGTATCCATAGTTTTATATATAAACAATTCTGTCATCTGCAAAGAATGACAGTTTTACTTTTCTCTGTACACGAATTTACTTCTTTCTTTCCTTTATCTGTATGCCTTCTATTTCTTTTTCTCTTCTTATTGCATTGGCTAGAACTGCCAGTTAAATGTAAAGTAGAAAGGATGAAAGTGAAAGTCCTTGCCTTGTTCTTGATATTAAAAGGAAAAACCAGTAAGTATTATATTAGTTGTAGGTTTTAAGAGATCCTTTTTAGCAGTTTGAAGTTCTTTTCTATTTCTAATTTGCTCAAGAGTTTTTATCATGAATGGAGGTTGACTTTGGTCAAAGACTTTTTATGCATCTACTGAGATCATCGTATAGTTTTCCTCTATTCTTTAATTTCATTGACTAATTTTCAGATGTGAAACCAATCTTACATTTCTTTAAAAACCCTCACTTGGTCATGATGTGTATTTTGGCAATATATTAGTAGATTCATTTTGCTAATATTTTGTTAAGGATTTTTCAGCTGTACTCATAAGGAATATTGGTCTGTAATTTTATTTTATTATAATGTCATTGTCAGTATTTGGCATTGGCAGTGTGCTGGCTTCATGAGAATTATTCTCTCTGTCTGTATTTTTGAGAGAACTTGTGTTGAGTTGGTATTATTTCATCCTTAAATAATAGACTTCATTGGTGAAGTCACCTAGATCTCAAGTTTTCTTTATTAAAAAATTTTGATAATAAATTCAATTACTTGAATTGACATAAGAATATTTATGTTGTTGTAGTTCTGTTATGTATTTTGGTAAGTTGTGTTTTTTAAATTATTTTTCTATTTCATCTAAATTGTTTAATTTTTGACTTAAAGTTGTTCAGAATATTTCCTTGCTATCTTTTTCATAACTATAGGGTCTGTAGAAATGCGCCCCCCCCCCTTTTTTTTTCATTTCTAATACTGGTAATGGGGATTTTCTGTTTCACTTATC
>NW_016821592.1:1387964-1415505 GCF_001698545.2 Rhinopithecus bieti | reverse complement strand
TCTCAGCTCACTGCAAGCTCCGCCTCCCGGGTTTACGCCATTCTCCTGCCTCAGCCTCCCGAGTAGCTGGGACTACAGGCGCCCGCCACCTCATCCGGCTAGTTTTTTGTATTTTTTAGTAGAGACGGGGTTTCACCATGTTAGCCAGGATGGTCTCCATCTTCTGACCTCGTGATCCGCCCGTCTCGGCCTCCCAAAGCGCTGGGATTACAGGCTTGAGCCACCGCGCCCGTCCTAAAAATTTATTTCTTGTACAATAAGTCTTCTAGAGATAAATCCCTCAACTTTTGTCTTTCTGCAAATACCTTTTATTTTACTTGAATTTCTAAAGGATGTTTTTGTAGAATTCTAGGCTGACAATTTTCTCCTTTCAATACTTTAAAAAATGCTATTCCATATTGTTCTAGGTTCCATTTTTTCTCTAAGTCAGCCTTCATCTGTATTGTTTTCCCCCATATGTAATCTGTCTTTTCCCTCTAGGAGGTTTTAAGATTTGGTCTTCATCTTTGGTCTTCAGCAATTTGACTATGATATGCCTAGATTGATTATCTCTGCTCTCACTGCTTTCCTTGCAAACAGCATTTTCTGAGGATGGAAAACGTGGCCCACTCCTTCCAGGAAGGTGGCTAGCAAAACCTATCTGGGTCTGTGACCTTGGGATACTTGCTGGAATGTTTTCAATTTAATGGGCTCCCTGGTGTTATTGCTCTTGCTTGGTTTTTGTTGTTGTTAGCTTTGGAGAAAAGAGCTGGCATTTGTTGGTGAGTGTCTTAGTCCCTTTTTTACTGCCATAACAAAATAGCTCAGACTGGGTAATTTATAGACAGCATCAAGTTATTGCTCATAGTTATGCACTCTGGAAAGTGCAAGACCAAGGTTCAGTGTCTGATGAGTGTCTGGTTTCTGCTTCCAAGATATCTCTGTCCTCCCATGATGGAAGAGCAGAAGAGAAAAGAGGAGCTAGTTAGTTCCCTTGAGCCCTTTTATAAGGGAATTAATTCATTTATGAGGTAATTGATGTTTTATAATACAGATTCAAATATGTAACAGGAAGCCTGTCACATTTCATTTAATCTAAGATGCTGTCGATTGTAAAACCATTATTTTATATACTACTATGAAAGCAAAAAGTTGTCAACTAAACTGACATGTCAACAAATTTCAGATTTAGATGGATACGAGATATTAAAATATGAATAAATGATAGTTTATTACTCCTCCAAGTGTGGTCTCTGGACCAGCATCACCAGTATCACCAGGGAGCTTTTTAGCTATGCAAATTATACAGCCTGTCCACTGTAGACCTACTGAATCAGAAGCTCTGGAGGTAGAACCCAGCAATCTGGTGTAAGAAGCCCTCTGAGTGATTCCGATGCATGATAAAGTTTCAGAACCACCGAAATAGTGCATCTTAACCTCTCTGGAATGTGATATTTCAAAAAACTATTTCATAGATGCAGACATTTCTGCAAACATTTATTGAAAAGATATTATATACAAGCACCATGCAGGATGCTCGATACAGAGACAGAGTTGAGTAGAATTTAGCCATTGCCAACCAGCAGTTTACAGTCTAGAAGTAGATTGGTAATAAAAACTAAATGATCAAACATGATGTGATGAGTGCTGTGACTGAGGTACCCCCAAAAGATAAGGAAGCTCAGAGGAGGAAGAGGTAACTGCTGAGTTAAATTTGGATGACGACTCCATGGTGGAGGTGAACTTGAAGCTGGGCCTTGAAAGGTATGCAGGATCTTATTTTTTGGAATACAAATAAATGAGAAATAATATTCCACAGAAGTCTGTTTCTCCCCAATGCCCTTCTTCTCATGTGTATTCATGAAAAAGTTAGAAATTAATTAGAAAGCCATATGATCAAGAAATAACTGTGACAATGGTTCTGCAAAGCTTCCTGTTGGGCTCTCTGGAGATATGTTCTCCACCAGCACCCTGGTGTCAATAGATATTCATGTGAGTACTGGAGAAAAAGGCAAGCCTGAGCTATTATCACTGGTAATACCCAAGAAGGAAATGCTGTTGATAAGAAGTGGACAGTGTCCTAGAGCGAACAGTTTTTATGGAAACAGGAAGTGGAGAGAACCAAGAGACTAATTCCTGGTTTTGTGCATTTGGGGTCTAAGCAATGGCAACAGAGGTCTTGTCCAATTTCATCGTCATGGAGGGGCAAGGGGTAATCTCATTTACATTATATCCGCCAATTTTCTGGACACATGAAATTTAGAAGCACAGAACATCTGTGCTTAAAAGATAAGCTTAAAGTAACAAAGCAAAGGAAAATGGCATTTTTTTAAAGACCCCAGCAGCAGCATAATAGCCAATTTGGACTACGGTCCATTCTCTAATTCTTTAAATTGATTTCAGCTGCATAGCACTGTGTCACATGTTTGTGCTGCTCACACCTTTATGTAGGAGAGGTACAGCCTTTGTGTTTGTTGGAAAAGGTAAATATACCCCAAGCAACTGCTTATCCAAGAAGTGTTTCAACTACTTCTCATCAGCAAGAAGAGCAGGACTGTTAATGTGGGAACTGCAAAATGTGTCTGGAGCTAAAGCTGTTCCTAGAGGTTCCAAGAACATCACACACTCAGGCTTGTTTCCAGCTCCTGAATTTTGGAGACAAAGGGAAAGCAAAGCTCTGACAAAAGGGAACAGAGTGATCCTTGCTATGTCTTCTGGATGCTTCCTTTAGCCACAAACACATTTTCTTTTTCATTTTGATTGGACATTAGCCCCCAGCTCTCATCTCCCTCTCCCAAGAAGATGAACTTAAATAATATATTCTTTACCTGACAGGGATGGAATACAAAATACACAGGTCAGGTCTCAGTGACTCTGGACACTTTTGGAAGAGCAACCTCCATCATCCCCTTCTTGATAAATCCTTTTGGCACACCTTTGGGATATGGACAGACTCTCCTACCCACTGTGTCCACCACCTGGGGAAAGGAATCCTTATGTTAGATAGGAGGCCACAATGGACACAAAGAAGTACCCACAGCAAACTAAGCACAGAGCTTTCTCATCTGAAGCAAGATCATGTTTTGAAAAGTCATGGATTCTGTTTTTCTTCTTCTTGTGTCATGCTCAATTTATTCTCCAAAAGCTTCTTTAACATGCCACTTGATGTTTTTGAACTGTATGTGATATACTTTGTGAAGATTACAATTGCAGGCTCTCACATTACTCATTTCTGCCTGTTAAAAATGAAGTGGATAAGAGAATGTAAGATTTCAACATGGTCATACTATTTATATCCAGCGGGAACGTGGAAGCAAGGAGAGATTTGCAATCTTAGTTTTGGATATTCAGGGAAAAGTATACATTTAGAAAATAAAACCTTAGCCAAATTGAGTTCATTGCTTTTTGCAGTGATACTTTGCAATGAAGAACTCAAACGTCTTTAAAGCAAGGCATTATTAACAAGTGTTATTTTAATTAAAAACTAGACTTGGGCCTTGTGAGTCTTCTGTAGGTATCCACAAGGATTGTGGAGGAGGCTTGTATGAATTGGTTGAGAGCCTAGGATTTGTGATCAGACAGGCTTGGGTTTAAATCCCAGCTTTTTCATTTACTTGGGATTTGGAAAATTTTCTTCAGTTCATCTGTGAAATGGAGATAATAATATCTAGCTTGTAGAGCTGTTAGAGTTGTTCTTGAGGTACAAACATATTAATGTTCCTGAACATAGTAACTAGCCATGTGGTACATTCTCACCAAATGGTATTAAAACAAGGTGGCTCATATGTACATCATGGGCTCTACAATCCCTTAAAAACAGAGGACCTTTTTTCCCAATTAGCAGAGAACAGACTCTGAAACCATCCTCCATGGGAGGCTTATGGAAGGGAAATGTGTGGGAGAGGTGAGGTGGAGAGGAAAAAGAGTAGACAGCACAAGGCATTCTCTGAATGCTCCAGCACAGCTGGTCAGAGGAGGTCTTTCTCCGTAATGATGATGTAGGAAGTTGGGGCAAAGCAGGCCACCAGTGCCCCCAGAGGGGCCTTGTCTCACTGTGGTATTCATCAACTGCTCTCTGTCACAAATCCCTGCTCATAGTGAAAGTGTTAAGTGGATGTCTTGTGAAGAAACTCAAGCAAATGATGCCTTTAGGAAAATCAAAAAGCACGTTGAACAGTGGATCACTGTGACCAGGAGGTGAGGGGGTGATGCCATTTGCTTGTAAAGTAACAATGAATACAAACTTTCCAAACCACTCTTCTGTTTTGCATGTGTAAAACTGGCATCTGAGCATGTCATTTGGCACAAAATCACATGGCATTAACATTTTCATATGGATGATGAAAGTATATAAAAAGCAGTTGCAACATGGGAAGTTGATGTTGGCTTTGGCCAGCAGACCATTAATCATTCATTACAAGAGTGACAGCTGTGCTAAGGATGGCGCCTACCTTGCCCTTATTTCCCACTCTCAAAGAGGAGGTCATCATCATGCATTTCTCTGCCCACAGAAGCAGCATTCAGATCAGATGTATCCTTTAAAATCACAAAACTTGCCATGTCCTTGATTCACCTTGTTTTTTAGGACCACAACCAGATCACTGAGATCTCGGAGCCAATGCTTTTTTTTTTTTTTTCCCCTCCAGGCGAAAGCCTGCAGTTGAGGATGTAAGCAAATACACAGAAATAAACTACCACGTGCCTCCTTTGGGAATCTGATTTGGCCTATGAGTATGGGCCCGAAAATAACTAGATGCTTAATTATGCATCTAAACTTAGTCCATGAATTTGCATGTGTAAGTAATCAGGGAAGTATTTGCTTAGAAATGTGTTCCATTTCCTGTGTTTGCTCTAAAATCAAATTACTGAGCAGCAGATAGGATTCTGAAATATCTTTTCTAAATGTGTTCTAGAGTCCCACTACTGTAGCCTGGGATCCACTTAGGCTAGATATCTTTTTGGGGAGGCTACCAATGGCAATCAAGGACAAAAGCCAAAGTAGGTAAAGTGACTTACGATCTGGTTCTCTTCTCCCTCACTCTCTACCCCTACAGAAACCAGGCTCATTCATAATAATTTTGTTCTCATTTTGGTAGCCATAGTAAAAACGTTGAGTAGATGCATAGGAGGGGCATTATAAAGGATCAGGAACCGAACCTGGTAGAATACTACCTGCTTCCAGTTCATTCATTCACTCGCTCACTCAAATATCTTCAAGTGCCTGTTGTATACCGGATTGGAAATACAAAGATGAAAAAAACATAGCCTCTGTTTTAAAGAAGGTAATAGCCTAAAGGGGGCTTTATACAGATGATGACAATACATTGTGATAGGCACTATTAGTATAGGTGGGAAAGACTGAATGATTGCCTAGTAAGTAGTACTATTACATATCCACCCTTTCCGTGGCTTCATAGTGGATGGAATGTACTTCCCTGCCCTTGGTGCTGGTGTTGGCCATGTGGCTTCCTTGAGCAGTGGGATACAAGCAGAGGCTTGAAATGGGCCTGCTAGGTTGGGCTTAAGTCCTTTTTTTTTTTGCAACAAAGTCTCACTCTGTCACCCAGGCTGTAGTGCAGTGGTGCAATCTTGGCTCACTGCAACCTCCGCCTCCCCGGGGTTCAAGCAATTCTTGTGCCTTGGCCTCCAGAGTAGATGGGATTACAGATGTGCACCACCACATGCAGCTAATTTTTGTAATTTTAGTAGGAATGGGGTTTCACCACGTTGGATAGGATGGTCTAGAACTCCTGACCTCAAGTGATCCACCTTCCTCAGCCTCCCAAAGTACTGAGATTACAGGCATGAGCCACTGTGCCCTACCAAGTCCTTGAGCTTATGCATCTCTACCAGTGGAGCAAGGGCTATCCCACCCAACCTGCAGATGGATGAATGATAAATAATGCTTCTAGTTGTATCACACTGAGATTTCATGATTGTTTATTTGTACAGCAAGAGTTGACTGATACACTAAGACTACTGTAGGCAAATCTATGAGGGGCTCCAAACTCAGGCTTGAAGGTCTTGAGGAGGCTCCTGAGAAATGCTAATGACTAAACTGAGACCTAAAGGATAAGTGGTCTCCATGTGCATGTGCAGGTTTGGAGATGGCTGGTTAGAGAGTGTAGAAAGAAGGGCAGACGGAATGGAGGTAAGAGAAAACCTGGCTTGTCCTCTGAGCTATAAGTAGTGCAGCTTGGCTGGAGCAGGTAGAAAAGTCAACCTTACACAGGGCCATCAACCTGAAGAAAGAGAAAGCCTGGAATCTGCCATTGTATTCAAGGTTGCTCTCACTGGACACTGGCCCCTGACTGGTGTAGCATCACTGAGAATTTCTTTGACAGGAGCTTCTTACAGATAAAAGTTACTCAAAAGAAAGTTTTGTGCCATTTTGACTTGTATTCATTTCTTATTACCTATGTTGAAAGTCGGGATCAATTTGACAAGGATCTGGTCAAAGACTAAAATCCAGTGTATAATACATATAATTCTCGAATATGGTATACATGAGACTATACTATGGTGTTCACGGTATCTGAACTCTATTTTGGGGTAACACCTTCACATTATGGCTTTTTCTTAAGCCATATATTTTTTGTTTCCAGGATCCATATTCCAGAATCATAGAATTTTATAATGTATAGGGGCTTTAGGTCTTCTAGTGCAACCTTCACAGATGGCACCAGAGAGGAGAAGTGAGCAGCTAGAAGTCATGCAGCAAATTCTTGACAGGGCTGGAATGGCGAAGTATTTCATTTGAGTCTGCTCCCTTCCCTCCTTCCCTTCCCCTCTCTTCCTTTCCACTATGCTGGATGTTATCTAGAATATTTTTGGTTTTGTTTCTTTTCATGCTAGAAGACATCATTTTTCCTACCAGAGTAGAGCCATAATTGAGCCAAACACCTGCCTCTTATGGAAAGGCACTGTCCACTGAGGGCCCAGCCTAACATACCTACATACCACCACTACCACCCCCACCACCAGCCCTGTCTCTCTTCTATTTCCCACTGAACCAGTATTCTAAATAGTATTAAATATTTTTCTCTTCTTTTATTTTCTTTTGGTAAAAAGGGGCCTTAAATATAATAACCCCTATCGATTTGAAAGGAAGGGTATTTTAACTGGGTTCTAAGGACCCATCCAATTTCTTTAAATGAAGAATAATGCATTTAGCTGCCCAGGATTTGTCATTTTCTTTGACTAATGCAATGTTAGAGAAACATTATAGACTTAGCAGGATTAAATCACCTCACATATGTGTTTCTGTACTGTACCTGAAACCTACATCATATTAAATGGTAATAATAAGAACCATTTCCACCTATAACTCATACTGAAAATTGACTTGGTCATGACTCACAAGCACACTATTAACACATAGTTAAGTATACATGCTTTTTCCTTTTTTTTCTTTTTTTGTTTGGAACAATTTTAACTTCATGTGACATATACTTTTCTAAAATTTGACCGACACCTTGACTACATACTCCTTTAATGAGATTTATAAACTCAAAATTCAGAAGGTTCCTTTTATTCTGACATATACAACATTGTCAAGATCACCTTAAAAGCCCAATGATTTTACTACATACCATTGAGTCAATAATTAAACAGAGAAACCATTTAATTATTTGCCAAGATTTTTACCTGTAAAAGTGTCTCAGAGTTAGAAGCTATCCAGATGAAATAACTGGGAAATTAAAATTAATGACCAGAAAAATGACTAGCTTTGCCTTTGGCATTTCTCTTGGATAACAGTTGGCTTTGAGGCAGTTTGTAATCTGGGTTCTATTCCCTGTTTTGCCACAGTTAGACATGTGACCTCAGGCAAATCACATAAGTCTCTGTGGTCTTCAGCCTCCTCATTCATCAAATTAGAGGGTTGAACCAAGTAAGAATTTCTGCCTCTTTCTATGTCTAGCACTTTAAGTTATTATCCAGAGAGTGGCTGGTTGTCATTTATTCTCCAGATTCACCTAGATGAGAACCATTATGAAGGAGGCTGAAGTTGCAGCAAGGAGTGTACAGGTTGAATTTGAATAGCTTTACCATAAAGAGAAATATTAAATGCAGGACTGGATTATGCTGTTAATCTGACTGCTCTTAGGAGTCCTTAAAAATAAATCAATAATATATATGGCCTGCCTTTATAGATGTTTTTTGCATATAGACCTACCTGGGCCTAGCATCAATTAAAAAGAAAGGCAGACTCTCCTAGAAACAGGGGCCAATTTTACCATAAGTGACTATTTTGTTCAGTATCTTTTTAGGACTCTTAGATTGCTAGTAACCACAGCCAGCTTAAGTGAGTTTCAGCAACAGTGGTTTTAAGGACAGAGGCATTTTATGAAACCTAAGAACAGAAATGCAGCTGGACCTCAGGAGAGGTCTGCAGCTAGGAGGAGAAAAGTTGTCAGGAGCCTTGGTGGGGCCTTCTCTCTTTCTTCTTACTGCTACTTCTCTCTGATTGTTGCTTATATTATTTCCCCTCTGCAGAATATGCGACTGCAGGTAGAAGATCCCCCTTTCCCAACCACCACCCAACACACACACACCCTGCTCCAGATGACTAAAGTTTGCCTTATCTTCATGTAAGGAAACAGCCTGCATTAATTGGAAGGTTTTCCATCCAAATGCCAAATTCCTAAAAGAGATAATCTGGTGGCTCTGATTGGCTCAGTATGGTCAAGGGTTTATCCCTGGTTCAACCAACTGCAGCAGGGGAGGTAGGGTCCTCTGTTCCAGAGTGGGTTATTGAGCAATAACTCTTCATTGCACACCTTCAGGGGGCACTACTCATACTTTGTTGTGTGCGCATTATGCCCAGTGGAGTTGTGCAATGGGAGGTCCTACTGTCGTCTGGAGATAGTTCTTAGGTAAGGGGGACTATTGTCAGCTATAGCCAAAAGGCATTTACTATATCTAGCTAACTAATTGTAGTTGCTAGAAAGTCAACCCTTTCCTCAATACAACTCCCTCCCACTTAACAAACCTTAGCAGCCATGTTTCCTCCACTCAGGGCCTGAAATTCCGCCAACCTGTGAGACCTAAAAGACCTGTCTCCTTCTTTACAGTTCTGTATCTTTGTGTCTGAGATGAGCATCTAGTGATAGAAGAGGTAGTGGATCTTCCATGTTTCCCTTCCTGAAAGTCACTCTGATGGCTCTCAAGGCATCTGTATGAGACTTCTTCCCTCTTCCTCTTCATTTAGAGGGGAAGATTCCAAGTGAGTGATCTACTGAGGGGCTGTTTTCTAGAATTTTAGGATTTTCTTGGCTCCATCATCATAAGCAGCCCCAAACTCAGCCTCCACTGAGAAGAGACAGTTTTCACTGCAACAATGAGCCACATGTGTCCTCTCCAAAACACACAGCTCTGCTGGATGTGAACCAGCATTACACACTTTAAATTTATTTTCTTTGATTCAGAACTTTTTCATGCAGATTTATGAACAGTAGATGTGGAGATCAATTTAGCCCTAATTCTGCCTTATTTTACTTGGCCATTCTGGGGACCAAGTCTTGACTCAAGTGGCTACAGTTAAGATTGCAAATCTTTGAAAAGCTGAGCTGCTTTTGTTTGGTGCTTGGCATCTAGTGCATGTAAAATGGCTTGGATCTGATATTTCCTTTCCCTCTAAAGTAAGAACACATCTCTTGAAAAGGTTTGATACACTCCTGCCAAAGAAGGAAGCAGGAAACTCAAGCCAGCTTGGAGTTTCATGAGCCATGGAAAACTGGCTAAATTCACCATGAAAATAATTTGGAAACATGAAGAAAGTACAGAGCGGCCTCTTTCTAGCCCAGTTCTTCATTCCAGTCTCAGGAATACTATGCATTAATGCATATTTGCTGAAATATGACAATGTAAATGTTATTAATTCATAAGACCCTAGATCAGAATTGTGATCATCTGAACAAATATCATGAAGTTGAACTTTGAAAAATAATGTTTGTAGTGGAATTAATGATACAAACAAATGGCCGGAGACTGAACTCTTAAGTGATCAACAAGGTAACTTGCATATGATGAATGTGCACATTTTGAATGTGGAGATGGATACATAGCAGATTCTTAGAAGTTGAAAGAGGGAGCTTGGGATTCAATCTTCTCAGCCCCTCGGGCTCCCCACAGAAGGCCATCTGAAAGCCAAAATGCTGTGTTTACGTAAACTAAGTCTAAAGTGTCAAAAAAAAAAAAAAAAAGCAATCACATTTAGAGCATTCCATAATATGGAATTTCATTAATTCGAACCGTTGTCCCACCCCTTAGTCTGAATGAGTGAGGCTTACTTGTACATAAAATAAAGGGAAGAAGTTTTAGTCTCAGCCTCCAAAACCAGTTCACTCTGGTGCTTTCAAGCCCCTAAAAGTTTCCACATGTGCACAAGTAGCAGACCTTTGCAAAATTCAGAACTGTTAGTATAGATTCAGTGAATCAGCTATGGTTCTTAGTTTCCTTCAGTCATTCCTACATTCTTCCCGCTTTCCAAAGGTTCTTTTATTTTTCTAGTACGTGTATTTTAAGTGGGTTTCTATTTGTCTGAGTTTCTGTTTTTAAAGGTTAAATTTGGAAGGTCTCATACACAAGCATTAATAAAAGTGATGGAGAAAAGATTTAATGGCATGCAACATGAGAGTGTTAATTAGCATGAGAATGCTTGCTACGTGCCAAGAAAGCTGTGCTCAATGCCAGTGATACAAAGATAAATATGGTCCCAGAAAAAAGACACATAAGATTGTAGAAGATTGTAATAAAAAAAAACAAAAAACAAAAAACAAAAAGAGAGAAGATTTTAGTACTGGGGAGCATGAAGATGGAAGTTGAGGAAGGTTCAGTGGGGAAGTAACAATTGAGCTGCGTTCTCGAGATTGGGTAGGAGTTGTTTAGGGTGGGAGGATCAGAAAGGTAGTCCCATTAAGGGATGTCAAAACCCTGGTGTATCAGAGGCTCATCAAGAGACTCTGAGAGCTTGGAGCAGAAGTTACCAGGAGAAACAGCAGATGTGGCTTTCCATGGAGGAGGGCCTTCTATGCCATTATAAGGAATTAGGGTTTTATCTTGTATCCAGTGGTTTGTAGGTTTGATTGTTCAGTTTTGATCAACATGCTTCCTTTTCAATGAAAAATTCAAGCCTCAAGTGTAAAAGAGATGGATGCAGAGCAGATTCTTAGAAGTTGAAAGAGAGAGCTTGGGATTCAATCTTCTCAGCCCCTCTGGTTCCCCACAGAAGGCCATCTGAAAGTCAAACTAGAAGGAAATGGGGACCGCAGTGTAAGCATAGAAGTGGTCCAGTGCTGTGTGTTTCTGTTTCTGAAAGGTCAACACTTTGTTAACAAACTGTCAGCACTGTGGAGTTGGGAACAGAGACAGACAGGAAGCAGGGAGACCCACTGGGGCCTGATGCTAGGGCCTGAAGAAAGCATCTCACCGTGGGCACGGGCAGGAGGTGTTTCTAAAGCTGGTTGATTGACTGGGGAGAAGGGAAGCGTACACTGGAGATGATCCCAAGTTTTCTTTCAGATGCTGGGAGGAAGGCAGTGAGTGATATGGTAGTTTCCAAATTCATTTGACAACAAGAATGTAGCTATTAGATTCTGAGTACTTTCATTCTAATGCAAGACTCCGCAACCAAGTTTGAAATGTGCTGAATTCTCATGAAGAAAGGAGATGCCATGATTAGAGAAGTCGTTTTTAAGATCTTTCCTGTTTTTGGATTTGGGAAGTTTTCTCAGAGGCAAGTTTGGTATTGAATGAGACTTAACAGTTGTTTTAACTATATCCCTGGACCCTCAGTTTCATTCCTGATGTTTAATCAGTAATGAGTGGGAGACAAAACTCTAATACTGTCACCCAAATTTGAACTACCTCTTTTGCTGCAAATGTTTCTTGAGGCATACATAAAAAGTATAAATTACCATCCTTTAAAAAAATTCTGAAAAACTTCAAAATACAGCTTATTACATGGAAGATGTGTTGGCAGTTTGGGTCTTACAGCCTCCAAAATAAAGACCTCTGATGGAAAACATTTACTTAATTTTTGTCGGTGAACTCTTGGAATTCATATTCACAAGGGAATAAGACCATTTGATTTCCAGAAACAAAGGTGTGGCTACTCTTGTCTCCCGCTTCTCATGAAGTGCACCCTTTGAGTTAGACCAAGAAAAAGAGGAGCATGAAGCAGCTTTGTTTCTTCCTTAGAAGGAGCAAGTTTGAAGCCATAAAGACTCTGTTTTGGCACTCAGGAACTAACTTCTAGCTCTTTTCTAGCTAGCTGGAGTGAGCGCCAGCACTGGGGTATCCTAGTGTGAACAAGAATGCTATTTTGGTCTGTTGTAAAGCATTGTGGAATGCAAATTTTAGACCATTTCATCACATCCACCAGCAACCACAAAACAAACGTTATTTCAGAATGAAGACTATGGATGTAGAAATACTAAGAGCTAAATAAAAAGATTATAGAGACATTTTTATAGTTTAATGAATATGCTCACTACCAAAGCTTTGCTTTAAAAAAAATAAAACCAAATACTTATACACAGTGTTGGGTGTTTGTACAGTCTGATGAAGGCCAGGTGTAGAGGAGGCATTGAAGAATTCCACTGCTTCTCTCATCGAACCAAAGTGGGAGGGGAAGCACAGAACAGTATATTATGAGTAATACCAAACCATCTTTCCTAAAAGAAAGTAAAAATAAGGATCCTGTTTATCCAGAATAAGTCACCTAGAGAATTCAGTAATTTCAAGATAATTAGATTCCTTCCAGAGAGCTGAATGCAGGTTTCACTTTTCTCTGGAGAATACGGCCATTTTTCAGAGACAATTAAAATGCTTTTAAGTGTGGCAACACAGTCCCTGGAGAGGAAGGGGGCTTCATAACATGACCCAAGTGGCAGCTGATGCTGCTCCTCTGACCCAGAATATCCTGTGTGTGTGCAGACACTTAATCTTTGTGTCTTTCGCTGGACTTTGAGTAGGAAATTTTAGTCAAGACTCTCTAGAGTACTTTCTATTCATGAAATTAAATGCTTGTAGGATTCTATGATTTATATGAGGCATTAAACTTTACTTCTATTCACAGTCCCATTAGTTTTAATGAGTTAAGGACTTTGCTTTACTTAAAGTAAACAAATAGAAATACTCCAATGGGCAAAGAATATCGAACTAAATTCCCCTGGTCCTTGTGTATTCCTCCCATCTGGTACCCTACTGCTTGAAATATCATGATTGAAGATTTATTCCTTTAGCTTAAATATTGTCCTCTCTAATTTTAATCTAAATCTGGATTAATTTTAATTTTAATCTGGGAGGAAAGGCATATTAAATCTCTTGTGTGAACTAGTTAATCCTTTTAAAAAATTAGAAAGTCTGGAAAAAAAACAAGAATTGCTAAGGATGTAGAGCAGTAGCAACTCCTATACAACAACAACTATTTTTTAAACAGTTTGGGGCCAAGCGCAGTGACTCTCGCTTGTAATCCCAGTACTTTGGGAGGCCTAGGTGGGAGGATCACTTGAGCCCAGGAGTTTGAGAACAACCTGGGAAAAAAGGGGGGACCCCTCTTNGGTGGCTCACACCTGTAAGCTCAGCACTTTAGGAGGCTGAGGCAGGTGGATCACCTGAGGTCAGGAGTTCAAGATCAGCTTGGCCAACATGGTGAAACCCTGTCTCTACCGAAAATACAAAAATTAGCTGAGCATTGTGGCAGATGCTGTAATCCCAGCTACTTGTCAGGCTGAGGCAGGAGAATCGCTTGAACCCGGAGGCGAAGGTTGCAGTGAGCCAAGACCAGGCTACTGTACCCCAGTCTCGGACATAGAGTGAGTGAGACTCCATCTCAAAAAAAAAAAAAAAAAAGGAAACAAAAGAAAATTAGCCTGCTGTGATAGAGAGCACCTGTAGTCCCTGCTACTGGGGAGGCTGAGGTAGAAGGATCACTGGAGCCCAGGAGTTTAAGGTTGCAGTGAGTTCTGGCTATGCCACTGTACTTCGACCTAGGTGACAGAGGTAGAACTTGTTTCAAAAAAACAAACAATTTGAGAAATTCCAATTCTGGCCTAGATGGAGTAATAGGGACTGAAATTACCTGCCTGAAACAACCTAAGGAAAATCTGATAAATTAGATGAAATTATATTTTTCAAGACAAGGAACATCACATAATGAAGGACAGAGATCCCTGAGGGCTGAGAAACAAACAAGGTAAGCCTTACAATTATTCTAGCAATTGCCTTGAAAGAGTTTCCAGGTATATTAGTCCATTTTCACACTACTATAAAGAATACCTGAGACTGTATAATTTATAATCAAAAGAGGTATAATTGACTCAGTTCTGCATGGTTGGGAAGGCCTCAGGAAACTTATAATCATGGCAAAAGGCAAAGGGGAAGCAGGGCACGTCTTACATGGTGGGAGGAGAGACAGCATGCAGGGAGAAGTCCCAGACACTTATCAAACAACCAGATCTCCTGAGAACCCACTCACTATCACGAGAACAGCATGGGGGAAACCACCCCCATGATCCAATCACCTCCCACCAGTTCCCTCCCTCGAAATGTGGGGATTACAATTCAAATTACAATTCGAGATGAGATTTGGGCGGGGACACAGGCAAACCCTATCACCAGGCAACATCCCAGGGAGGGGTAGCCCAGGAAGAGCCCAATAGACTACCTGAATTGAGGAGATAGAGTTGGTAGTCTGGGGAGACTTGAGCTGATAGGGCAGGGTCTTGGAGAGGAGAGAGCTGTACAGGGCGAGAACCATGGAGATCTCTAGAGGGGCCCTTTCAACTCAGCAGAGTACTGACCAGCACCTGTGTGTGGAGAGACTACTCAAAGCCAGCTGGGGAAAAAACTATCTGAAACGATTAGAAGGAACGTACTCATACTCACACCAGGCTGGTAGTAATGCCTGTTTCTAGCAGTCAGACTGGAAATCTTCACAATTCACAGGATACTGAGTAGATTATTCAGAAGGATCTTCCCTCCACAGTGGGGAGCAATTATCTCTAGACTACATTTTTCTGGCCCTGCCTAGCAAATCTTTAAAGCAAGACTTGAAAGGATCAAACTGTTTTTAAACAACTCAACTGTGTCCCAGAACAAAGCCTAGGAATATTTATGGGGAATACAAAAATATCCAGCACCAAACAAGATAAACTCACAGTGTCTGGCATCCAATCAAAGTATACTAGTCATGCAAAGAAGAGAGGAAAATACAAGAGGAGGAGAAACAGACACCACCTTTTGATGTGAAGAGTGTCGAAGAATTTGAGAACATGTTTAAAACCACTGCACACCCATCAGTGACAACATTGCTAGTAAGGCAGAACTTAATATGACACATGATTCATCAGATTATATACCAAAACCCAATTATTTCTTTCCTATGGATTCTAAACTTTGTTATTCCTTTCATTCAGGGAGGAAAGTGATTTGTATTCTTGTGGCTGATTGCAGAGATGGCCACACATCTTGCAGCCCTGTCCTTCTACCCTAATAATGGGGAATCTTCATTTCCATGTTAGATTTGTGGACCCAGCATGGTTTTTATTTTGGATTGTCTTGTTCAGCAGTTGTAATTGTACAAGTATGTTAGGGCCCATCTTGTTGACCCTGGTAGCACGATTTAGGCTTACAACCATTCCAAATGCTATTTTAGGTCTTTGGGTTTAAAGACAACAGAAACCAGGCCCCCGTTCTTAGGAGCTCAGCATCCTTCTCTGCAACCATCGCAGGTTCCCAGTTGTTTTAAACTGTACCTGGGATTTTGATATTATTCAGGTATAGTGAGACCAAAATATCAGGAGACAATGGCCATTAAAAAGATAGTTTGTAACTTACAGCTCCCAAGAACGGCATGCCATGTCACAGTGGTCCACACGGGGAAGCACCAGGGTTGGTCAGGAGGCAGAAGGAGCCAGGAGAAAATGTAGGCAAAGCCTTGCTTGTGGTTTTCATGGAAAGAAAACCAGCCAGACTGGAAATCTTCACAATTCACAGGGTCCTGGGTAGATTATTCAGAAATCTTAACTCCACAGTGGGGAGTATAATTATCTCTAGACTACATTTTTTCTGGCCCTGCCTAACAAATCTTTAAAGCAAGACTTTAAAGAATGGAAAGAATGAATGAAGCAAGGTACGCAGCTGAGCAGGCTTAGGGGGTTTGAATAACCTCTGCAAGCTCTGGCCTATCAGAGTGGCTCGTTGTTGTTGTGTCGTCCCTGGCCCTGGGATGCTTAAGGCAGAGGAAATATTGCCCTCTTGGAATGTAAGAGCCAGGTAAAGGGGCAGGTATGAGTATAGACTCAGGATTGGTCAGTTTGCATATCAAAGACATGCTCCAAGGCAAATGGTTACCGTTTCTAGGAATGAGTTAATCCTGGGAGGGTCAGTCTCTCCCTGGTCAGTTGAACCCCAAATGTCAGAGCATCACAAATATGGAAAATAAGAAAATATAGTTAAAAATAGTTACTTCGCTAATACGAGCCTCAGTGAGGTCACCTGTGGATTCAGGCCTGTTTGGTGCATTTGGTGAATTACAAGATGCAATGTCTCAGAGCTCTGCTTATATGGAAGAGTGAAAGGACCACCTGAGATTAAAAAGGTCGAAAAGTAAAGACAGCTGTGGTCTACCACCTTGTTTAAGAAAAGTATGGGCCTGTTAGAAGGGAGCAGTAATTTGAAACAAAGATTGAATCCAGCCTAGTCTCCAGCCTGGCCCCTAGAGCTATTGGGAAAGCTGGAAATAAAGTTAAATCTGGCCTAGTCTCCAGCCTGGCCCTACAGCAACTGGGAAAGCTGTTTCTCCATGAACTCCCATAAGATACAAAGAAGCTGAGGCATCAGCATCACCGATGGCAGCCACTGCAGAGGAATTTGCAGGTCCCACCGCCTCAGCTCAGCCACCAGCACGTCATCTGGGCTTTGCACTGACATTGCAATGATAGCAGACAACAGCAATGATGCCCTTGCTAAGCAGAAGCAGCTGAGGTGATGGCATTAATGGGCACCAAGGGAGAGAACTGATGCTTTTCTTCCTCAGCAATGACCAGAGGCATTGCCACAGCAAAAGGAGAAAAAAAAGGACACTACTGTGATACTTCCAATTCTGGCCAAGATGGAGTAATAGGGACTGAAATTACCTGCCTGAAGCAACCTAAGAAAAATCTGATAAATTAGATGAAATTATATTTTTCAAGACAGGGAACATCAGATAATGAAGGACAGAGATCCCTGAGGGATGAGAAACAAGGTGAGCCTTACAATTATTCTAGCAATTGCCTTGAAAGAGTTTCCAGGTGTATTAGTCCATTTTCACCCTGCTATAAAGAATACCTGAGACTGAATAATTTATAATCAAAAGAGGTTTAATTGACTCAGTTCTGCATGGCTTGGAAGGCCTCAGGAAACTTACAATCATGGCAGAACTCAAAGGGGAAGCAGATTACCTCTTACATGGCGGCAGGAGAGAGAGCATTCAGGGAGGAAAAAAATAAAAAAAAGGACACTACTGTGAGAACTTGTTCTCAGAGTTCAGGTGAGACATCTGGGACACCCAGAATTCTTTTCAAAGAATCTGAGGGCAGGTAGACTTCACCCAGAGTAGATGGTGGCAAAGCCAGGGCAGCCCTGTCCCACAGCTGGTATCATTACCCTGTTCTCACATCCATGTCTGGGAAGCCTGAGCACCTCCTTGGTTCTCCATCTAGAGCCCCAGGATATATCCTTGAGATTTGCTATTTTCCACTCAGGAATTTATCTGGGGGTTATCATTTTGATGAAAATCTTTAAAAAGGTTGGATCTCTACACACCATCTGGATGACCACATCATCATGAAATACCACTACATAATTCAGTGTTTGCATTTGTAGTTCTGTTTTCTGTTTATGCTTGCATCAAATAAAGGATGAAGATATAGCATATTGCTTGAATGTAGATTTTGCAGTAGAAAAAGGAGTGGGAGAATTGAGCTAGTCAATGCCCGTGATGATAGAGGCATGCTGAACCAGCACTGAGCTGTGAGTAGTGTATTCATGTACGTGGTGAACAGATACGTTACCCAGACCGCCTTGTTGTTCAGACCAGCTTGCAGTGAGGAGGAAATACACAATGGAAAATGTTCTGTTTCTGATTCACACCACAATTCCTCTAATGTAGCTTCATCTTTGAATATGTAAGGCAGCCTTGTAAGGTCAACAAATGGCAAATCAAGAAAATTGGCATTTGAGGCTTGCTTACTGACAGAACTTTTTAAAATTGAATTTGAAGTCTGCTTATCCTGAACTAGAAAACAAAACTTTTGAATTTTGCAATTTTTTAATAGTATAATTGTCCTAATAAATACTCACCACAGTAGCTTTCTGAGGTCAAAATTCAAGAACAGAATTACATGTAGAACTGGAGCCAAGCCTCCTACTTCTGCTCCTAAACCTCATTTTGGTCATTTTGCTTATCAAAATAACATCATCAGTCCCATTAACTTGCTATTATTAATTAAATAGTGTGCTTTTGTAAGTCTGTATTAACTTTGAATTGTTTTGGTTCTATGGTTGTATATGAAATTAAGGACTTTATACCTAGATTTATAGTTGTATACATTTCAGTAATATTATAATAAAATATAACATTGAGAATCTTTAAGAATTTTCCTTTTATAAAAGGTCTATTTGCTTCTTAATTTTAAGAAATCCTTGATTAGCAAAATGAAGCACCACATATTCCACTACATACTGACCTAGATTTCTGCTATTGTTCAACAGCGTAAATGACTTCAACACAATTGAAATTTATCCCCAGACTTCTTTAACCTGTAATTAAATCTTTTATTTTTTTCTTTTGTGACAGAGTATTGCTCTGTCGCCCAGGCTGGAGTGCAGCAGCATGATTTCAGCTCACTGCAACTGCCTCCTGGGTTCAAGTGATTCTCCTGCCTCAGCCTCCCGAGTAGCTGGGATTACAGGTGTGCACCACCATGCCTGGCCAATTTTTTTGTATTTTTAGTAGAGATGGGTTTTTGTTATGTTGGCCAGGCTGGTCAATTAAATCTAATATTCAGACTACCAAATCCAAGCCTCTTTCTCAAATGAGGCACGCGTTATTTTACTGGGCACCTGTGTGTTGTAAGTTCTGGGATGCCTGGAGCTGGCGTGTCCTTGTTAGTTATTGCCCCCAGCCACAGGTGTTCCCAGAGCCCTGGTGGATCCCATTATGAGGACTGGCCTGTTTTTCAAATGTCCAAAGCACAGTTAAGACAAGGCCCTGGAGTTTAACTGAAAAAACAAGGATAGTCCAAGAACAACGAAGAGTAACTGATATGTTTTGGCTCTGCATCCCTACCCAAATCTCATGTCGTACTGTGATTCCCAGTGTTGGAAGAGGGGCCTAGTGGGAGGTGATTGGATCATGGGGGTGGTTTCTAATGGTTTGGCACCATCCGCCTAGTGCTGTCCTGTGATAGAGTTCTCATGAGATCTGGTTGTTTAAGTGTGTGGCACCTTCCTCCCCCGTCTCCCCCTCCATCATGTAGATGTGCCTGCTTCCCCTTTGCCTTCTGCCATGATTCTAAGTTTCCTGAAGCCTCCCCAGAAGCAGAAGCCGGTATAGCCTGCAGAACTGTGAGTAGATTAAACCTCTTTTCTTTCGAAATTACCCAGTCTCAGGTATATCTTTACAGCAGTGTGAGAACAGACTAACACGGTAACATAGTTAATACCACCAGAGATTTCATTTAGGGCTTGCAGACCAATTCCTGACCTCTGAACTCCTACTCCACTACCCCAGCTCTCTGTCTTGTCCCCAGAAGCCCAGCCCAGCCCCCACTGAACCTCTCCAGGCCTCTCCCCACCTCACAGGCCTGATCTCCAGCTTTCTTCCTATCACAGAATGACCCACAGTAGAAACGTCCATCTCCTCCCAGGAAACTCCTGCCGCTACCCAGATGGTGAGCTCTGCCCTCCAAATGCTGGCTTATCCAGTCTTAAATCACACTTCATGTGCTATCCCAAACACACGGCTCCCATCCATATTAAGGGGCAAAAAAATGGCTCTAATTCTGCAAGGATATAGTCATCTTAAAAATACATTCCATTTATATTACAAAACAGAATTTAAAAGGTCTGCAGCATCTATATCTGGGTTTATAATAGCTTCAATTTTCTCCAAGAAAAATAAAAGCATGTGTTTTAGCTTTGTGAAATTAAAGTGCCCTTTCTGGTCCTTTCCACCCAAATATAGAGCATCTGCTTTAAAGGTGAATTACATTATATCTAAAATTTCTAAAACAATGGCAACAATAATAATAATGAAAAACAAAGTCTCAGCTCTTTTGGAAATTACAGTAAATAAGGAAAAGTTTTCTAAATGCAAAAATAATATCAAACGTTCAAAATCTATTTGTATTTTGTGACAATAAAATATAGCAGTGGAATCTATGAACCCTGATTCCAGGTCTAGAATCAGACTAGCTGGAATTTAAGATACTGGCTTTCCTGTTGGCTAGCTGGGCAAATGACCTGAACTCACTGTGTTTTCCTATCCTCATCTGTAAAATGGGGTTGATAGTACCTCCCTCAGAGGGTTACTATGAAGATTTAAATATACAAGGGCTTAAAATATTGCCCACTGTATAATAAGTAGTCAGTACATGTGAACTGTGATGATCACAATGATGATAATAATTAAGACAGTGATGACGGTAGTGGTGGCAATGGTGGTGATGATGGCTGGGTATCTGAAGGAAGTTAAAAAAAATCCCAGAAAGAGTTCCAATTTGTGCTTCTCATCATCATTGGTAATGAACAAGAAAAGTGGACATTGTCTGTTACTCTTCTTCAGTGCCCTTTTATCTCCAATGTGGCTTGTGCCATTTAATGTACAATGAGGGACTCAGACGAGGCTATGGTTGAGCCAATTGAATCTTTCGGACCCTTCTTTCTTCTGTGGTGACAGTCACATTATCAGGAACTCTAGCGAGCACAGTTCTTTATGGTTCTTTGTGCAAGATTAGCAGGGCAGAGCAGTGTCAAGCTCAAGGTACAAGAGAAGTCTGAGGAGGACCATCCGGCTGGGAGACTCCAGGGGGCGGTAAGTGAGAGGGACTGTGAGGTGAGGGAGCCAGAGGGAAGGGTCTTCAGATCATAAGGTGAGCAGCTGAAGAACTTCTCCCTGAGCTCCCAGAAGATAAATCCTCCTGCTATGGCTCCCCCAAACTCCCTGGCTGTATGGGATAGGGTGGAAGTCCAGGCTCTGGGGTCTGGTCTTGGCTGCGTCTTCAGAGGGCTGTGAAGCTGTTAATCTTCTATTCATCTCTCTGGACACTGCTGTGGGAGGTGGAGATGAGATTTCCATTCTTGATCTCAGTCCCTTCTGCTTCCACTCCCCACCTTACCTCTAGGGATCTTTTCTGCTGTCAGCTCTCAGAAGCAGGAAAGGAATCCCCAAATGAGAACTTCTCCTTGGGTCCCCAGTGATGTCATAGCTCAGTGGACAAAAAGATGTTCATGACAGGGTCACTAACCTGGTTACTCATTCAGTCAACAATATTTAACGATATTTCATTAAGAAAGTTTGAAGTGGTGAACATCATGAGAGTCCCCAAAAGTGCAAACTTAAATGATCCTAAAGCATGTAACTATATTCATTTATAATTATGAAAACAGAATACTGTGGCCAAAAATGCTCTAGAGTTTTGAAGTAAAATATGCTATCTAAGCATTTCTGAGTGCTTGAAATGTATTCTTTATGTTAAAGAAATACGAATTAAATATAAATGATAGTTTTATGACAGTAGAGCAAATAGCTGTGTTTTAAGAAGGAATGAATGACCAACATTTATTATTATTATTAATTTAATGTTTGCATGCTGGCTTGCATATTTTTAAACCAAATTATTTAGTATAAACATATTAGGCAGTTTATATTTACTGTATTTACTGTTTGCTTTATCAACTGGTAGAAGGTCTTGAGTTCGCCTACGTTACTCTCAAAACGCCTTCAGGTAATTGTTGTCAAACAAGAGTTGACAATTTGCATTTTCTTGATTAGTAATGGTGAGTATTTTTTCTTTTTTCTTTTTTTCATTTTTCTTTTCTTTTCTTTTCTTTTCTTTCTTTTTTTTTTTTTTTGAGATGGAGTCTCTCTCTGTCACCCAGACTGGAGTGCAGTGGCACAATCTCGGCTCACTGCAACCTCTGTCTCCCGGGTTTAAGTGATTCTCCTGCCTCAGCCTCCTGAGTAGCTGGGATTACAGCTGCACACCACCGTGACTGGCTACTGTTTTTGTATTTTTAGTAGAGACAGGGTTTCACCATGTTGGTCAGGCTGGTCTTGAACTCCTGACCTCGTGATCTACCCGCCTTGGCCTCCCAAAGTGCTGGGAATACAGGCGTGAGCCACCACGCCCAGCCATGGTGAGTATTTTTTCTAAGTGACATAAGCCAGGCACAGAAAGACAAATATCATATCTTTCATTAATATGTGGGAGCTAAAGAAATTCATCTCATAGAAGTAGAAAGTAAAATATAGGAGGCTGGGAAGGGTAGTAGGGAAAAGGGACAGGGAGAGGTTGATTAACAAATACAAAAATATAGTTAGACAGGAGGACTAACTTCTAGTATTCCATAGCATAGTAGGGTGACTCTAATTAATAATTTATTGTGTATTTCAAAATAGCTGGAAGAGAGGATTTGGAATGTTCCCAATACAAAGAAATAATAAGTGTTTGAGCTGATAGACATGCCAGTTACCCTGATTTGATCATTACACATTGTATGCATGTACTGAAATATTACATATGCCCTATAAATACGTACAATTATTATGTGTCAATTAAGAAAGAAAAAAAAAGGCTTATCTCCCAGTGATCACAGGGATGAGGAAAGAAAAACAAAATTAAATTTAAAAAAAAAAGAGAGAATAAAGACTATGAAATTAACTTCTCAGCTCACATCTGTTGCATGATCATGAGATAGAAAACCACCTTCCCATCAGTGTTTTGGAGCGCCCCCAAACACTGTGGCCACCTCTCCCACCTTTCAGATACCCCACCTGCCAGCCTTCAGGATTTCCCCCAAGCTCTGCAGGTTCTCATTGAAACACTCATATACTTTATTATTTACTGGAACAAAAGGAAAATATGAGACTGGCCTCACCATTGGCTTTCCTTTTCCTCTTCCCTCTCCTCCCTACCTTCTGGGTTGTGGCAGCTGTAATTGGGTTAAGCTTTGTGTAATTCCGAAGCTATGCTCATAGAAAAAAATATTGAAATTCTGTAGCGCAGCTACTAATGACCCAAGGAAAACTGGAAGCTGCTATAGACTTCTTTTTTCTTTTTCTAGTTTCTGGAACTAGGGGCTGATTCTTTTGAGATGCATAATTTAGTTGGAGCCAATTGATGAAGGAGTCAGTTCTTATTTTAGGAAACTGCCTTCAAGCTCAATTAGAAATCTTGAGACCTAGTATGAAATTTCCATTTTCACATAGCATACTATAAAAAATTGTCTGTTTTTAAAAATGAACTTATGTAAGGATAGTCAATCTGTTCAGCTTATGGCTTTCTTTTTTTCTAACTTCAAAACAAAGGTGTTTTAATTCCCATAGAAAAGTATTAACAAACAATGATGACTAACTTTATTCGTATAATTAGCCTTTTGTAGTTGCAAAATGTCTTCATATGCTTTTTTTTTTTTTTTTTTAACTTGGTCCCATGACAGTTCTTTTAAGGTCACTGGGACCTGGACTCCCATTTCTATTTGACGCCTGAGGAAACTGACCATCCAAAGCAAAGTATGCTGCCCGAGATCATGTGGCTGTTAAGTGGTGGGTCTGGGATAGAGCTCATCTTTCAACCAAGAAGAATTACCCTTAATGGAGTAGAATTTGCAGTGATCTGGTACTTTATGAACATACGAAGTTAATAAAGTCTCAGAAATTTGAGGATGCAGTGGGAACTCACCTTTGGATGGGGGTGGAAATGGGCTCAGACCTCCACGAATAGGTGGCTGTTTACAAACTCAGACCCATAATGCTTCCTCCCCTGAAGAGGTTTCCTTTCCTGTTTCTACTGGGCTATACTGGGAAACGACTGGCTCAGCCTTCCTCCTTTAGTTTTTAAAATCTGTATATGACAATCTTAGGGAGCAAAAAATATTTCAGGTGATGTGGTGGCTCATTCCTGTAATCCCAGCACTTTGGGAGGCCCAGGTGGGCAGATCACTTGAGGTCAGGAGTTCAAGACCAGCCTGGCCAACATAGTGAAACCCTATCTCTACTAAAAGTACAAAAATTAGCCAGGTGTGGTGGCACATGCCTGTAATCCCAGCTACTTAGGAGGTTGAGTCAGGAGAATCATTTGAACTTGGGAGGCAGAGGTTGCAGTGAGCCAAGATCATACCACTGCACTCCAACCTGGATGACAGAGACTCCATCTCAAAAAAAAAAAAAAAAAAAAAAAAAAGGCAGCTTCAGGCCAAAGGCTGGGATAGGTTGTTTGCCAGACAAACAATAATGACAAATAACCTAGAAAAAGAAAAGTATGTTGATATCTCTTGTTCATGATGTCAGGGCAAGAACACAAGCCTTAGGGGCCGACACCCTGGCTTGCCCCCGACTCTGCTGGTATTTGCAGAACAAACTCAGGCAACTCACTTTGCTGTGACAATCCTGTTTCCTCACCTGTAAAATAGGGCTGTACCTTCCTAATCTATTGTATTCTTATGACTATTAAATGAGATTTCATGGGAAATAATACTGATAAGCAGAGTTGCTTAATTGATGCAGTTTCTCCTCCCTGTACTTCACAGACATGGCTCTTGAATATCTCTCATTGCCTTCAAAAGCCAAATACACAGTTACTCACTGCTGAAATGATGAGGTCCCTGTGTTCTGCCCACCTTGTCTGAGGACATGTGCAGTGTTTCCTTCCTCTGATAGGCGGCCTCACCAGCCTATCAGTGCAGGGGCACCTTTTCCTGGGGTGCACAAAGCTGGAGATTAGCCAACCTTCAAAAATAGTTATTGAATAAAAGAACAGAGTTGGCCTGAGTGTTAATTCATAACCCAGGACCCCCTCAAGTAGGCTCTGTAATATGATGATTTTATTTATATTTCATTGAAGGCTAACAAAGAATATGAGTGTCATTTAAGCCTAATCCAACTTAGAGGTCACTATTTCCTACTCATCCTCAGCTGCAAGTTTAGAGACCATATTGGGTGGCAGCAGAAGAGCAGTTTCAACCTGGGCCTTGGTGAAACGCTGAAGAAGGAATTAGAGTCAGGAAGATTGTCTTCTTTAAGCTTTAAAGAGGCAGGAAACAATGGCCCTGCTCAGAGAAAAGATGGCTGTATTTAATACATCCAGGGCTTCCTTCCTACTGACCCAATTTTTCAAGGATGTATCAATGCTTGATACTCTCAATAACACTGTCAGCTTTTCATCCCATCAACTACTTGCACATTCAACAAATAACTATTCAGCACCTCTTATATGCCAGGCAACTGTGCTAAGTGTTGGTATGCAGTGCCCAGCACTTAAAGAAAGGCACTTCAAAGTCTTTATATTCAACTATTCAGTCTGTACTTGAATAGCTTTATTAAATCATTTTTCAGTCTCCAAAAATTAATGGTGCATCATTAAAAACCTCCAACAAAGACCTATCACTTTGGTGAAGAAGAGGCAGATCTCTCTTTCTGGTTGCTCTGAAATGAGAAAGTCTTTCTTGTATAGAGCCCATGTAGGCCTCTGGTCCTAGCTCCACCCCTCTGGAGCCATACAGAATGGGTTTAATCCCTTTCCATTTGCTATTCTTTCAAAACTGTGAAGACAGCTATCGCTTCTTCCTGAGGCTTTGTTTCTCAAAGCCAGCATTCCCAAATCTTTCTGCAGTACCACACACATCATGGTCCCTTCTGTATTCTCATCACAGTCCTTCTAATCCCCAAGAATGGTGGACAAAGAGGAAGGAACGACTGTCTGCTCTGAAAACCAGGCATGAAGATAATACTCTGAAATTTCTGGCAACCACATGAAGGAGAATGGGCACAGCCAGGGTCTGAAGATATCTAACATATATCAAATGCAGAATTTGGAGCAAATTAACCGGATATTAACTGCCAGGAGATGGAATAAAAATAGGAGCATTTAGACAGACCTTCAGGAAAGTTTCCCACCATGAGCCTGGACTGTGCCAAACCCCAAGCATTTGGAAAATAGCTCGAGATGTTCAGCAAGTCCCAAATGCAAGCATTTGGGGATGGTTTGTGCTGTCTTAATTGTCCTTGTTTCCACTAGAGTAGCTTGTCAAGGCACTCATTTGCTGAATTTCTTCCAGATAAAGACTGGTTTCTGATTCAACACAGTTAGAGCCTCTCCCTCCCTCTTTTTTTTTTCCCTCTTTCTTTCCCCTTTTCTTTGTTGTTGGCCAAAGTTCTTCCCAGGAGACCACAGATTTCTCTCAATGAGGACTGTTTTCATTATCAGGTACGATGAGCATATTGAGGAAGTTGATTTATATTCATTTTGAAGTTTCTCTTTAAGAGAAGAAAAGTGATCATCTCTCCTCTTAAAGTAGCTGGCACTTGTGCTGCAAATGTATTAAACGTTTCCAGATTAAATTCCAGCAGAGTACAGTCTATCTTTATACCGGGATAATGGACTACAGTGTTTAGACAGACCCCTGCTTTCTGGTACAGAAGAAAAGGTTCAGGTATAATGCACAGAGACTAAAGGCTGCAGCATTCCAAAGAGAAATGCTGAGAACTGACTGATATACCAGAGTCATCCAGAATGATCTGGAGACTAAGGTGAGGAGGCTGCCCTGAGCTGAAGTAGCACTCACCTTCCCAGGATCAAAAGGCAATATGCAGGAAAAAAGAGTGGACATTCAGTTTGGCCACGCCATACTCTCAGGACATTTGGTGTGAACATACTAGTGGCAGAACACCAAGCCCAGTGGCAATGCTTCCACATGACACAATCCCTACAAGAAGAGAAAAGTTCTAGGGATACAGTTGGGAGACAGTGGGGAGGTCAATGATGGAAGACTGGTCTTTTCTTTTGACAAATTAAAGGTTGTTTTTAAGCAGAAAGAGGACAGCTCCAGATTTGCCAGAGCTCATTATGCTTATTGCTCACTCATGAAGAAACTTAAAACCATCTTGTCCTTCAGCCTAATCATATTCACAGGCTAACTCAATCACAGGGCGGTCTATCAGACACTGTGGGCTGTCTACCCAATATCCCTTCTTGTATCATCCTGATAAGATAACGCTGATTTTGTTAGGGGTGGGTATAATTGACTTAATTGTATCAGTTTCCATGCTATACTTTTCAGCATTCCATGCAACAAGGACTAGCTTTGGAGTACAGTTTTAGCTAAGGAGGTATAAACAGAAGTCTGTGGGGATTTCCAGTAAAGTTTTCTTTTTTCAGGTGAGAGTTGAAACCATCTTGCTCCCTTTTTTATCTTCCTGTTTTAAACATGAGTGTGAGACTAGAATTCAGCAGCCATTTTGTGACAGCGAGGATGACAGTCATGCACTGAGATGGGGAACAGAAAATGGTAG